>NC_044550.1:182403877-182709502 GCF_007565055.1 Rhinopithecus roxellana | reverse complement strand
AACCTTCCTGGCAACTTATCCACAGAGTACAGACCTCCTGGCCTGAGCTTCCATAGTACTCCCTGTCAAGTCATTTAACAAAAGCAAGGTCTGTACAAAAGTTTTTTTAAAAATCTCTGTGGGAGAAGAGTTACATGCTTATGTTTCATCCTTTCAGAAACTATAAGCTCTTTGGGGCAGAAGTATAATACCTTAACTGTGTTCAAATGCTTGATATGGTTTGGATATGTGTCCCCACTGAAATCTCGTGTCAAATTGTAATCTCCACATGGTAGAGGAGAAGCCTGGTGGGGGTGATTGAATCATGGGGGTGGACCTCCCTTTTGCTATTCTCGTGACAGTGAATGAGTTCTCATGAGATATGGTTGTTTAAAGGTGTGTAGCACTTTCTCCTTAGGTCCCTCTCTCCTGCTGCCACATGAAGAAGTGCTTGCTTCCCCTTCACCCTTCCACGATGACTGTAACTTTCCTGAGGTCTCCCCTGGCATGCCTCCTGTATCGCCTGTGGAATTGTGATTCAATTAAACCTCTTTTCTTCATAAATTACCCAGTCTCCGGTAATTCTTTACATCAATGGCAAAACCCACAATTACTTTTGCACCAACCTAAGAGTAGTATGAGAACAGACAAATACATAGCCTTAGTGTACACTGCAGGCAGGTAGGCAGGCAGGCAGGCAGGAAGGAAGGAAGGAAGGAAGGAAGGAAGGAAGGAAGGAAGGAAGGAAGGAAGGAAGGGGGAAGGAGAGAGGGAGGGAGGGAAGTCTAACCGATGGCTCTGTCTGGAAGTGGAGTTTCTTGGGAGAGATTGCTCTGTGTGGGGGCTGGTAAGGTGCACTGTATGACAGACACAGTAGCCCATGCTCTAGGATCATCTTAACTCCTTTATATGTTCAGCCAGATATGCTACAGCTTGAAACAGACATCTTGGTTTCCTTCTAAGTATGTAGCAGAATAAGACACAAATATCCCCTAGGGGTACTAGATGTCCCCAATACATTGCAAAGACCACACTATAGAACTGTAAAAGAACAAAAGTCTTCAGGAGTACAGTCAACGTTGCAAAGACCTTGAGCAACTTCAGTATAAATCTCTCATATGTCACACAAATTTTTAAGGGTCTAATTAATACCAAAGCTACCCCAGGCACATAGAATATTGAAATACTTGTGATTGATGCAATATGGCTTACAGTTCCCAAGCAAGGAAGAGATTTGGGTATGACGGTTGAACACTAAAGTTCTGGAGTCAGAAAGCATTGCATTTGAATTCTAGTTCCTGACTGATGCACTCTTTGCCATCTTACAAGCAAATTCTGAAAATTAAGGCTCACAGAGGTTATCTTAAAAACAGAAACAATAATGGAAACCAAATCAGGTGAAGTACACAAAGGACCTGGCCCATCTAACAAAACTTTAATAAATGAAAAGTGAGCTGTTATCATCACCATCATCACCTCTTAGCTAGAGCTATAGAAAAAGAAAGTCAGTTTCAGATTCTTTCCAAGTCCTAGTACCCCTCAGACCTCTCTCCCTGATAATCCCATCCAGCCTGATGTGATACAGTTAGAAGGACCTTAAATTCCATATCAACAGAGGGCCTAAAATCCAATCTGGCTGTAACAATCCACGCCCCATTACCCAATCTAAAAGACTGGAATTCTCTCCCAAAAAGTGGCTGGTTATCTACTATGAAGAGGCAGTTCACACAGGCAATTTATTTTATCAGGTATAAATTCTCAATATGCAATAATCTGGCCTCAAGAATGAAATCGAATAAGCATTTTCAAGAATCAGCTAAAGAAGCAGCTCCAACAACAACATTTCCAAATCCTGAGCCAAGAGTAAGAGAATGACTTTCATCAGAAATGATGGGAGCCAGCTGCTCCAGGAAAGATGCAAGCAGGGTGAAGGATGGACATTAAAGAGGACGCCAAATGCCAAAGGTCTCAGCAAAGCTATAAACACTTAAGGGGAAGGGGACACATCTTCTCTCAAAAGCAATTAAAAATTAATTGTGACACATGCTGAAATTCTGAACACAGTCAAATTCTTTTCTCCTCACTTCAAACCCTCTAGGCTCTTATCACCACAAGGTCGACACCCTCTTTGGTGTGTCTTTTATTTTAATTGCAAATCTATTTTCATAGTATAATATTTTTATGAAGCTATTTGAAAACTAAAGGTGATGGCTTTTTTATTCATTATTAAGAACGAACGAATAGTTGTGTACTTAAATTCTTCTAGTTTTTAGAAATCTGGCTTTTTAATAAATATTTGTTGCAACTCACAATATTTATGTTCAAAAAAGCCATTAAGGAAAGAACAACACATTCTTTAGTGTACTAGAACATGAAATCAGGTAAGAGAACATATTTCAAAAAAAGAAAAAGCATGCTTTGAAGAAAGATATCCAAGAATTTTATTTGCTACATCTTAAAATGACCAAATAATTAATAACAAAATAAGTTAAAAAGATTTTGTTTTTAAGTGAAGCCCAAATGCCAAAATTTTAACATTCCAATCTCAGTTTTAAATAAGCACCTCTGCTTATTTAGCATCACTAAGAATTTTACAGTCTCGAGAGCAATGTTAGACACTCTAAAAATTAATATTTCTCAAGCTTATAATTTTTGCTAACTAGAACTCTGAAAGATTAATATTGAGTATAGAATTTGAAGCTATAAAAATTAACATTTGTCTCCAAGAGCAAAGGCTGGGAAAAATAAAATAAATAAGAAATGTGGACAGCATTGTTAAAGGTTTTCACTGAAACTTTACTTGCAATAATTACATTTTCCAAATCTAAAATAGCCTGGCTCATACTTTTGTCAAAAAGTAGGAGAAACTGGGACAGTCTACTAGGCCACTGAGCTAAAATCAAGTCATCAGCAGGGCTGCATTTTTTTTGGAAGCCATAAGAAAGAATCTGTTTCCCTCCTTTTTCCAGCTTTTGGAGGCCACTGGCATCACCTGGCTTATAGTCCCCCTTCCTCCATCCTCAGAACCAGCAACAGGGGACTAAGTCCTCCTGCTGCCACCTCTCTGGTTCTCTCTCTTTTGCCTCCCTCTTCCATTTATAAAGACTCCTACTCTGATTATCCAGGATAATCTCTCTATTTTAAGGTCATTTGATGGTCAACCTTAATTCCATCTGCAAACTTAATCCCCCTTTGGCATGTAATATGACATACTTGCAGGTTTCAAGGATACAGGCACAGACATCTTTGGCGTGCCATTATTCTGCCTGCCACAGCCACTATCTCCCATCAATGTGCTGGAAAGCTATTGCATTTGAGGTATTACTGGTATGCTGTGTGACTCTTCAGCATGCATCTCTCTTTTTTATTTAGCTGCACACTGATTTCACTTCAGGTTAACCACGTCACACTCCAGTCACACTCCTTTTAAATCAGGGGTAAAACGCCCCAATCCAGGCGAATCAAAGTACCGCATCCCCTGACCACAGTGAATGATTCAAGCTTATGACTAAATCAAGTAGCCAATAAAATCTCTACCAGGAAATGTACTGGACCTGTCAAAAAAGAGGTGTCTGTCTTCTGGGGTGAAAGGTAGAATGATAGCCTGGAGATGACAGCAACAGTCTTTGCCACAACTTGTGGGAGGTGTAGGGGGAGGTGAACCAATCCTACCCTGAAAGAAAAATAAAACCAATACAGAGGAAAAATGAGAAAGGCACAAGGATAAAGAGAAAGAGGGAGTAAGAGAAAGAGACAGATTCCATGACGGTATTATTTAAACTCTAGATCCAACTATACCTGACTCTGAAACCTCATCAATTTTGTTTTCCTTAACCTGTGTGAACTGGGTTCCTGTCACGTGCATCCAAAGGAGTCATGACTTCCATGATTTCTTTTAGCAAAATGGAATGAAGGAAATTCCAGCAAAATAAGTTGTAAGAAGTAAAAGAATTGTATCTGGTAAACATAAAATAGAGTTGGCATGGAATCCATTTGGAATAACTGGTTTTGCACCATTCATTTCTCAACTCCCTCTCTCTACAGCTATATTACAATTAATTAAACAATACTATGCTGAGATACAAACATGAAGATAATACCTGAAAATAGAACTCTCAAAGAGCTGTCACATGGTGAACTGACTGGTTGGATAGTTTGTTACAAGTCCATGGCACAGGAAATTAAAGTTCCTGGAAATTCATGGTGATAGGCAGACCTATCTAAAATGTAGGGATTAGAATGAAGTACCTCTCTTTGAGTAAAAGTTTAAAAAAGAAACAGCACAAGTCAAAGACACACTAATAACAATAGTTGTGATTCTATCTTGTTTACAATGTACCAGCATTTTATGAATGCTATGAAGTAATAGTAGTATTTTCATGAGACTATAGCAAAGTAATTTATGGATTAAATGCTATTCCCATTAAACTACCATTGTCATTATTCACAGAATTTTTAAAAACTATTTTAAAATTCATATGGAACCAAAAAAGAGCTCATATAGCCAAGACAGTCCTAAACAAAAAGAACAAAGCTGGAGGCATCAAACTACCTGAATTCAAACTATACTACAAGGCTACAATAACCCAAACAGCATGTTACTGATACAAAAACATACACACGGGCCAGTGGAATAGAACAGAGAACTCAGAAATAACATTGCACATCTACAACCATTTGATTTTCAACAAACCTGACAAAAACAAGCAATGGGGAAAGGACTCCCTATTTAATAAGTGGTGTTGGGAGACCTGGCTAGTCATATGCAGAAAACTGAAACCAGACCCCTTCCTTACACCTTACTTAAAAATTAACTCAAGATGGATTAAACAATTAAATGTAAAACCCAAAACTATAACAAAAAACTATAAACTATAAAAACCCTAAAAGAAAATCTAGGCAATATCATTCAGGACATAGGCATGGACAAAGATTTCATGATGAAATTGCCAAAAGCAATTTCAACAAAAGCAAAAATTGACAAATGGGATCTAATTAAACTAAAGAGTTTCTACACAGCAAAAATGTTCATTGCAGCACTATTCACAATAATAAAGACATGAAATCAACCCATATGCCAATCACTGACAGACTGGATAAGGAAAATGTGGTATATATACACCATGGAATACTATGCAGCCATAAAAAGGAACAAGATCATGTCCTTTGCAGGAACATGGATGGAGCTGGAAGCCATTATCCTCAGCAAACTAATTCAGGAACAGAAAACCAAGCACCACATGTTTTCACTCATAAGTGGGAGCTGAACAATGAGAACACATATACACAGGTGGGCAGCAACACACGCTGGGGCCCATTGTGATGTGGGGTGGAGGAGAAGAGAATACTAGGAAAAATAGCTAGGACATGCTGGGCTTAATACCTAGGTGATAGGTTGATAGGTGCAGCAAACCACCATGATACACATTTACCTATGTAACTAACCTGCACGTCCTACACATGTACACTGGAACTTAAAATTAAAATTAAAATTTTTTCTAAAATGTAGTATTATGCCTCTTACACACAAGAAAGTAACACTTTGAGAGGTTAAGGTTACCAGCTAGAAAGTGGTGGAGTTGGGATTTTAAACTACACAGTCAACAGTGTCTGTGCTCCTGACCACTTGATAGAGGAAATCGAATATTCATAGGTCCTCTCCTGTATATATAGATTTAGATTTTAGATTAAGAAATGGGACCAGGGCCAGACACGGTGGCTCACGCCTGTAATCCCAGCACTTTGGGAGGCTGAGGCGGGTGGATCATGAGGTCAGGAGTTCAGGACCACCTGGAAAAGATGAAACTCCATCTCTACTAAAAATACAAAAATTAGCCAGGCATGGTAGCACACACGTTTAGTCCCAGCTACTCGGGAGGCTGAGGCAGAGAATTGCTTGAACCTAGAAGGCAGAGGTTGCAGTGAGCGGACATCGTGCCACTACACTCCAGCCTGAGCGACAGAGTGAGACTCTGTCTCAAAAAAAAGAAAAAAGAAATGGGGCCAGGGCAGTCCCAGCTACTCAGGAGGCTGAGGCAGGAGGATAGCCTGAGCTGGGGAGATCAAGGCTGCAGTGAGCCATGATTGCACCACTGCACTCCAGCCTCTGTTACAGAGAGAGACCCTGTCTCAAAAAAAACAGAAAGAAGAAAATGAACTTTACATACAAAAGAGAGGTTTTTACACGTAAAGGAACGAGAACTGGAACTCATGAATAATGCCATCAATCACTGTTTTGGTTTGCATATCTAATATACAAATATACTTACTAAATATTAAGAAAAATTGTTGGAAATGTGATTTAATATCTAAGACCACAGTATCTGAGGCATCATATATTTAATCCTTCTTTTCTTGCTACGAGTTTCCTAATAGCTAATTTTGTTTTATCAGTCATTTCAAGAGCAAGATATACTGTTTCATGCTGCTCACAATTTGTTCTAAATTCCACGAAGATTCATCATGCTGAATTTGTGGCAATCATTTTCCTAAACAAGAGACTGACATTTTACCACAAAATTTCTCCTAGGGATTTACAGTTAGTCAGCAAAGTCATGTAAACTTCTTTGGAAAATCAGGAGGTATAAATAATACGTGGGAACAGAGGTTGCTATCCTAGGAAACTTCCCATGCTCCACTATGCATTTTAAGGAACATACAACTCTCAAATTGTACTGTATGAGGTAGATGAGTCTTCTTGTAGTACTAATAAAATTACAAAATCATTTGTATAATTATTCATATTCATTGGGTACTTGAGAGTTAGAAAAATTAGGAATTCACTGCATCTTTCAGATTGAATAACCAAATATTTAAAAATTATATTCAAACATCAAAAAACAGACAGAATTAATTCTAAAGTGAAATTTTAAAAATCAATGCCTTCCTAAGTTGCTAGTAGGAGTTCAGATCATCCAGACTTGTTCAAAAGCCATTTGTCAAAATGTATCATGTGAATTTGTTTTTACTCAGTAAGCAACTTCTGGGGCTCTCACCTAAAGTAGTCACTTGAAATGCAGGCAATGACATATACATACACAACACTGTGTGGCAACATTCACTATCATGGGAAAATAAATACAATTAGGAAAATGATTATACAAATTAGAGTTTATTAGTATGATGAGATTAAAATGAAGTTCAGAAGGAGTTTGTAATTATGTTGAAAAGCTGTACTAAAATATTAAACAAAACAAAAACAGTTATACAAAAAATACAGTGTGTGTATTGAAAGAAGTCTGAATAAGAACATGCTAAATTATAACAGCTAGTTTGGGAATTGGAATGATTTTCAAAAATCTGAAGAATCCAGAAAAATTAAAGAATATGATTACAGTGGGCACTTGTAAGACATCAACAATCTGGGAAAAAACTGACTAATTAAAAAGAAGAAATTCAACAACTTATAATAATAGAAGTAGTATAGTTTAGGAATAAAATCTGATCTCTACTACAGGAAAGCTAAAGAGAAGATTCTCAAAATTCTGATAATAGCAATCCTCTTTAAAGAAGCATTAAAGTTACATTGAAGTCATCATTGTCAATATATCCTTTCCAAGCACAATAACCCAACTCTTCATATCAAAATTACTCATGATTTTACCAGGCAATTTGGAATGGTCCCTAATGGATTTCCAAGATAATCTGGGTTGGCTACTCAAAGCAAAGAATGCTTAAAGATCATCATCCTGGAAGCAGAGGCGACCTTGAGGGTTTTTTTTTTTTTTTTTTTTAACATTTCTGAGCAATATTATGATTATTTGGTACAATGACAAGGAAAAGCAGTGAAAGCATGGGTAAGAAACATTTCAGCAAAACAACAATAAGGTATGATAATGGTGATACATAGCATGCTGCACTTAATTAAATTTTCACCTAAGAATCTTGAAGCAGTTAACATTAACCATAATCATGCTCAATGGAGGGACAGAAGATAAATCAGTAAAGCCAACTCCATTATCTTTAGTTTCAAGAAAGAATAATCACTTGAGTAGCTAAAATTCTACATTTTATAAATGATCCCCTTAAACCTCCTTCACCACATTTTCTAGTACTGCTACTGGCAAATTGGATTGACAGATTTTAATCTTAGCTTAGCTTATCTTTCCTGATGCCAGCAATAGGGCAAATGATCCCAAGTAGGCTGAAGTAAAAATAAAATAAAATAAAATAAAATAAAATAGTTGGCATTCCAAAACTGCACATAGAATTCAATTCAATTTACCAAATACTTATTGAGTATAAACAGAAAAGCATAAAATAATGATAGGCCTAGGTCCCTGTGCTTTGTAGGGTGGAAGAGGAGTTCCAAGAGGCCTTGATAACATTGAATAATTAATTGTATAGCCATTGTCACCGTCTTCATTTTCTTAGGAACCAAGTTAGCCTGGAGAAAGGCACAAAACAAGGAAATTCAGAACACAAATAAACCTTAATATAATAATATCCTGCTTGCTAGATCTATTCATTGAATAACCAGTATTTGAGGACCCACAAGGTACCAAGCCCTGTTTTATGTACTAGAGATACAACTGGCATCAAAACAAAGTCTTTGCTCTCATGAGGGTTAATCAAGTGACAATGCTTACTGGTCAATAACTAGGTAAGTACCTCACACTAAACCTTACAAATCAAAACCTGAAAATCGTGAAAAATTATCTCTTAGTAAACTAGATATCTGAGAGAACACGATTAGCAACTTTATTTTTTTAAGATTGGGATGTAATGGAATTTGCAACTGGGGAACAGAAATAGGACAGATGCCCCAATTCCAAGAGGAATCGGGAGAGGGAAGATATGCCCCAATTCCAAGTGGGGTCAGGAAAGAGAAGACAGCTTAACACTAAAGGATCACAATGCTTTTTCCTCAAATGATACTCAAGCAATCTCAGTGTTGGCTGATGAAACAAAAGGACTCAGAGAGTTCTTTTTCAGATTTTCCAATTTCTACAGAACTATGATTATTTCCTAAGCCACATGTGTCATTGAGCAAGCCTCCTTACCCAATTGGACCAGCCACACCAGTTTCCCACGATTACCTCAGGCATCCTACCAAGGCCATACTCTGAGTCAGAAATGACAGTCCTCCCTGATATCCCCTAAAAGTATGTCAATGATCTCATGAAACATACTTACACATATATGCAGAAACATACTCAAACACACAGATATATATGTATGTATGGGTATAGGTATAGATTAGAGACGCAGTTCCTATCTGGTTGGCAAAGAGGCATACAACTAGGTCAGGGTTCAAAACCTATTTACCCATTTTTTCTAGGGTGAATCCTACTTTCCCACATACCAAGAAGGTATTTTTCCACTGGCTGAAGAGAGAAGGAAAGAGGCAATATCATGCATGAGACACTATATTAGTGACATAACTACACGTATTCTAACCTGTCCCCATCACAAACTGCCTTCTCCTTACCTAAATAAAAGCATTCCTAGTCTAGAGGGTTGAAGCATATAAGACACATTTTTGAAAACTGACTGTCTAAGTTAAATACTAAGATGTACATATCCTGTGACTCTAATTATAAAGAGCATGAAAAACTGACACAATCAATTTATCCTGTTAGATGTCAGGAGAGCAGTCACCTTGCATAACAGGAGAAAGCTTGGCAGTCGGCATGAGGGACGTACAGCAGTGCCAGTAATGTTCAACTTATTGATCCAGCTGCTGACTGCACAGGAGCATTCACTTGGCGAAAAATCGGCAAAGTAAACTTATATGCACTCTCCTACATCTATATTACATTTCAATAGAAAGTATTTTTAAAATTTAGTTTCTTAACTTGTGGTTTATTACTGATTTATATTTAACCCTTCCTGAGACATTAAATTATTTAGAAATTATTTGGGGCCAAGCAATTTTTTTCTAGCCAATTTGTTGAGCAATAAAATAAATAAATAAAATCTACAAATATTATTTGTCTTTCCTAATGTATCTTTGATCAAATAACATGTCCCCAGGCGGTTATATAAAACTACTTCTAAATCAGTTAATAGAAAACAAAAACAAAAGTAATGTTTTCAGGAGTGCATTTTACCAAATCTCCAGGTTAGCAGTGCCTTTACACATAGGGGACAGGTGAGTAAAACTAATTCTATACATAAGATTTTCTTACATATTATACATAAACCAAAGTGAAATGATAGTTATACTTTTGCTATCACAAGACTTGTGGGCCAAAATCTAATTTTTTCAATCTGTTCTTCTCTTCATTCAACTTGAAAATGATAAATAAGAATGGTAATAATAAAAGAGAAATCCCATAAAACAGATGAATATGGGAACAAGTAAATCTCCAGCACTACAATCTAAGAGGGCTCTGCCTCCTCTCTTTCATACTGATTTATCTCTCTTCTGCCAAATTTAAGCACACCTGTACTATTTTCTTCCCTTTGAAAGGGCTACTATAGTAATTTACATTAGCAAAACAACTGAACCAAACTTTGGTTCAATCCAGGGCCTCTTATATGAGAACATCCTAATTCTATCTTAAAATGTTAATCAAAGCTATATATTTTATGAAATTTTTTGGTGGACTGGGTGATCTTAAGACATCTTTTTAATTTGCTTTTGAGAAGTTGGTACTTGTAAGTAATCAAATGTTTAAGTAATTAAAAATAAGACAACTTTCTTCTCCCTACTTTAGAGTTTTTTAAAAAACATTCTCTAAAAAGATAAGGATGGATGGCTGAATGTTACCAACTACAAATGACAAGTATCTATTCATAAACACTGTATTTTTAGTGCAGTTCTCAGTGCCTTTCCTCCCCACTGTTCTGCTCTTGCCGCAGAGGTCTAAGCTAGGGAAATATATCCAACAATGAATGCTAAGCACTGAGTAGGAAGGAGCATTTTGATGTATGCTCATATATTACAAGCTACATACACACACCTCTGGGCCTAGCTCTTGGGTTTCTTAGTTAACAAGTGTGGATCTCCACACTGTGTACTATAACAGGTAGCTGTGCAACTTCTCAAGCTTCATTTTCATTTTCCTCATCTCTAACATAGGCACAACAGTATCCCCACCTCATAGTGTGGCTGTGGGAATCAGTTGACATAATGTACATGAAACAATCAACACTGTCCCTGGCATTTAATAAACAGCCAATGACTTGTAACTACGTTTGCAGTAGCAGTAATAAAAACTTTTCTTCTAAAAGACGGCTTTACAATATCACCTGACAAATACAAAATTTACAGACACTAATACTCTGCCAAAAAGAAAAAGTATCTTTTAAAGTAACCCAAGTAAAATGTGTATGAAAAGACTTTGAATGTAGCCTGGCTTCTTGCCAGATGACTTTCAGTCTCCACATTCACAACAAATACATTACTCTAAACAGCTTCAAGAAAGACCATGGACTTCTGAGTGACCTGTTGCAAGTCACTTACACTCTTTGAATCTCAGTCTCCTCACCCTTAAAATGGGAGTAAGAATCTCCACAGCATCAGGAGAGTACTGGGATTTTAGATATTAGCAAAAGGCCTAACAGTATCTTTCACATCAGGACATAATTATTTTAAAGCAGATTGAATAATAGAGGTCATCAGAGGATTTACCCAAAGCAGGAAAGATTGTAAGACAAAAATTTCCATCCTCTGTATTTCACTGTTCTCTTCTATGTAGCATTCTTGCCTCCTGTTGTACTCAAATGTTCTCCTCCTAAATGCTACAGAAGTTGATGATTTTATTTCATTCATCTCCACATCATCTTCCAGCCCCTCCATCACCTTCCAAGTACATATCAGTGGTTTGTACAAAGACAGTAATAAACTGATGCTTGAAATGTCCAACTGCGGAAGAATTTTTACCTCACTATAATTTAGCCCGAGGAAAGTGGGATCTTCCTCCAGAAAGAGGAAGAGAAGAACAGAAGTGTTTCGGGACTACAGATTATTTTTTTTTTAACCACCAGTGGGAAACATTTCAGAAACAATATTTTGCTTAGCTCACTTCACTCCCTTACTTTCAACTTAAGAGTGGCATCTGAGAACAAAGCTTACCTATTTGCACCATTTCTTCATTACCAGCCTGGAAAGGAGGGGGAAAGCAAGAAAAAGAAACAGTTACTGGGTTTCATCTTATCACCTTGCGAGTTTTATTTCTACCATTAATGCTTTCCAAGAGCTAACTAATCAGGAGATGCTAGAGACTGGGATTGGTGCCTAAAGCCTGCACCTTAGTTTGTAGAAGGTTTCACGAGACAATTCCATAACAATTTGGGGAAGGCAGTTGTTTGCCCCTTTTCATTTTAATTTAACACTTATGAAGCCAGCAAAAATACATACACACACTCAATACGCTCTTCTGAAAATTCTACTGGGTCTGGATTAGAAAAGAAAGTCTATGAATTTAAACAGGCCAAAAGAAGCCTAACGGGGGCCTGATTAATCAGATTTAAGGTCAGGAATCAACTAGACAATTCTCTACTTTTTACCCTATGGTCGATCAGACCAGGCCGACCGGAGAAGCTACGAAAACTAACAGAGAAATTCTGTACCCAAAGTCCCATCGGCCCAGTGCTGATATAATTTACTACAAACGGCTCCCCTGGCGGAGCCTTCTCAAGGACTCTTCTGAGAGCATCGGGCTTCACCTTGAGTCTCCAAAGGGCTGGGGGCAGGGCCGAAAAGAAACAGAGCTGCAGTCAACTTAGCTTTAAAAAGAGGAGGAGTTGTGCAGAGGGGGAGGGGAGAAGGCGGCCGGCGCCTGCAGTCTCTGCCCAGGAAAACGCAGGGCAGGAAACGTCTCCAGCCCCCCTCCCCAACTGTCAAACCCTAGCCCGGCCGTGGTACTCCCAGGACACGTGTCTGCAGGATCTCTCCCTGTCCGGCCCAAGGACTTCCTGAAACCCCCGCCTCCAGCTGCCCGAAAAAACCGTGAGTCAGTTCGGAGGAGAGAAAGCTCCAGGAACCCGACTCCGGCGGCAGCCAGAGCGCTGGGATCCCGGACCCAGTGTCCAGAACTTCATTCAAGCGCCCAGACCGCCCTCCAGAAAGGGGAAGCCCAGATGACCCGGCGAGGATGGGAACTGGCTGCGGTTTGTCACTAGGAATTGTTACGAATGTCACAGACTGGTGAAGCCCTAGGTGTGACAAGCCTGGGCTCCCGGAGTGGGAGTCATAACCTCCCGTGCAACTCAACCCTCCACCCCCAAAAGCCCGCACGCTGCGCCCAGCCCTCAAAACACCGTTCCTGAACGCAAAAGATAACAGGGAAGGGTGGGAGGAAAAGGAGGAAAGAAAGGAGGGTAGACAGGGGAGGAACTTTTCGGGAAAAGGTTGGGTTTGAGTTTTTTATTGTTATTATTTTCCACTTACTTGTCCATCAGCTGAAGTCCTAACCTCTACCAGAGCGGCTGCTATCAACCAAAGTGACAGGAGAACCATCACGAGTCGAGTTCACTTTCCAACTACTGGGCACAGCAAATGCCCACAGCAACCCCCCCCCCCAAAATAAGTTTCTTTAAGAAAAAAAAAAGGAAAAGGAAAAAAATGCAAAATAGAAACAAATGATCTTCTGTGCTTTGCTTCAATGAAAATGAAATTTGAGCTCTGAGACTGGCCCCCTCTGCTCTTAAGTTTTTTCCACTTCACCTTCTCACCCCGTCCTCCCAACCAGAGTGTGCAGGAGCGAGAAGGTGCTGCAAGCGGGCACAGGCTGAGCCCGGGAGAGGGGGAAGGGACGAGGGGCTTTCCAACTATTTCTGCCCAAAGCAGCTTTTTCGAGGCTTTTCGAGCACCATTGGTCCCTAAGGTTAGCGCGGAGAATGCTTGGGTTCCCCGGAGCACAGCAGGGGGAAGTATTAGCGAGAGAGACGAGCGAGCGGGAGCGGGAGAAAGAGGCAGGGAGAGGGCGACTCCGCCGCACACGCAGAGGTGGGGGCGGGAGGAGCGAAGGGGAGGAGGAGGAGGCAGGCGGAGGAGGTGGGAGGAGTGGGCCGCTCGCCGGCTCCTGTTGCTTGCAGCGCGGCAGTCTGCTGGCTGCTGGCGACCCGCGGGGCGCTAATAAGGCGGCCGGAGCTCCCCGGACTGCCCCTCCCGCCGTGGCGCCCACGTCATGCGGGGCCCGAACCGGCGCCCCCGGCACCGTGTCAGGATTGGAGACCGCTCAGGGGCTGGTGTGGCCCGGGCACGACCTCCCTCCCTGGAGCCTCTCCTTCTCCGCCTAGGGCGAAAGGAGGGGAGGGTCCAGGGGCGCCACCGATCCGGACTGGCGGGACGCGCTTTGAGTTAATTATAGGAAGGGGGAGGGTCCAAGGGCTGGTCCTGGGCTGTAGGCAGTTCACCTCCTCCAACCTCCACTGTTCTCCCAGCCAGAGAATTCTCCCCGAAGTGAAGCCCTGGAACCTCCAGATCTTAACCAAGTGGTGATCTCCCCTCCAGACACCAGTTACCTCCCACGTTTTGGGAGGGGGTGTCCTTCTTTGTAAGCTCTTGTTTAGGCTTTATTCGTTTATGTTAGTTTTAAAAGATACCACGTCCTTTCCTTGAATCGCCCAGATGCTTCCGTTTATCACTAGAGTGCACAGGCCTCAGCGACTCTTCCTCACAGCCAGATTAAGTTATCAAATGATTTCTGCCCGCTGTGGCCTGGCGCTTCCTGAGGGGAAATGACACCAACCTGAGAGTTTGCTGGAATCCTAGCCCAGGCCCAACGCCCAGGCCTATACACCTGTGGGTGCTTTCCAGAAAGCAGACAGGAGGAAAAGGAAATAGCTCCAAACTCCACTGACCGGTCCACCAGCCAGGAGTGAGTAGACACAAATTTAGATACGAACTTCAAGACTTCAACTGGACAGAGTCTTGAAGAGGCCTGCCTACAATAAAACGAGCTAGTGTTTATCTTGCTATGAGATGCAAGATAAGTCATAGTTCCCGTTCTTTTTTAAAAGCAATGTGAGTTTGGAGGGTTTCCTATAACTTCGATTCATTGTTTATTCCTAGAGAGGTAAGGTGATGGTTGTGCCTTTAACTTAAGCATGGAGAGATTTGTTATTCACTGATGTTTTATCTGCTAAGTCTTCTCAAAATCACATATCGAGGACATTTACATATACAAATGAGAAACTCGGTAACTAAATGGTCCCACCTAGTAAAACAAGGTATTAGGTCAATTAGTTATTAATTGGAATTAGAATTAGACCCCAGCACTGAAGTATCTCTAAATTACTGTTTTCCTTCAATTAAAGCCTGTAGCATTTTTGTAACCTGTCATTGACTAGCTATGCAGGAGTGATTTGCTAAATTTTACACCTGGTTTTCCCATTCATTAAAAAGAAGTAACCCTAAGCATTTGATAAATTAAAAATTTGTCAATTTACACCGACAAGTAAAATAATACTAGAGACACACATTATCTGGGTTATGTGTTAGCTGGGTTCTAGGCCCAGCTAACAGTTGTCTTACCTTGATAAGTCAGACTAAACCTCTATTTTGGTTTCTCCTCTGAGATATTTGAGATCTAAAATCATCTGATTTTAGGTAATAACAAATAATGTATTTAACCATGGTGTTACGGTAGGCCCTTTTGTGTTAATTTTGCAACATTCAGAGACATTAGTTATCACCTAACTCTTGGCACAGCAAGCAATTCATGTGACTTTCAGGAAAGCAGCGGCTTCAGACATTTTTGGCCATGACCACAGAGAGAAATGCATATTGCATGGCGACCCAGTAAAAATTTCATGATTCAGTACTTACCTGTACTGCATGCAACAACCCTGATATTTTTCTTGCCATTCTTTCCCCCCAACCCCAATTGCAGATGAGGACTCAATTGATTTCACAACCCAATAAGTCATGACTCTCACTTTGACAAAGATCAATTTAAGAGCATACAATAGGTATTTTTTATTCTAAATGAGTTCTAATTAATAGGGTTCTCCCAATTATATATTATAAGGCAGAGTTTCCCAAAGTATTCCCTGGAATAAATATTAAATGTTTTACCATGAAAAGGAAATGTCTTAGCCAGCTGAGCTTATGAAATACTTAGGTAAATGAAATAAAATGGATCTCCTTATTTCAGACTTCAGGGTACCTATTTAAACAAACAAATTTGTAGTCCCAGCTACTCGGGAGGCCGAGGCAGAAGAATCGCTTGACCCCAGGAGGTGGAGGTTGCAGTGAGCTGGTCACTGCACTCCAGCCTCAGGCAACAAAGCGAGACTCCCTCTAAAAAAAAAAAAAAAATTTGTGAGTCTTCAAAGGGAGATGTAGTGCAATTTGGTCTCCTTATTTATATGACCATAGAATCCTTTTTTCTCATGGTTTATCCTCTGTGGAACACACATGGGTAAATGCCATTACAAAGCACATTTAAAGCAAAATGAACTTCAAGTTAGGTAGGTTGGATTCTCATGAAGATTCAGCTTCAGTTTTCTCAACTCTAAAATTGGTTTCATAGTACTACTTTTGCAAACTGTTCATGAAAATTAACATGATCTTACATGTAAACTCTAGCACATTGTCTAGAACATGTAAGGGCCTCAGTGTAATTTTTTGAATAAAACTAATGGCATACGTACAGATGGCTCATTGGTAATACAATATGGCAAGGTCTAAAGAAAATAGGAAAATGTAAACAGCTAAAATGTGATTGACTTTTAATTTTACCAGCGAGGATGTTAGGAGTCAGAGACAGAGTCATTGAGTTCCTTTCAAAAACTGACTGCCTGCCTCATGTCAAATCCCTTCCCTTCCTCCACGTTTCTTTGGCTCAGGCTACAGTGTTGTTTTCCACACACCCTCAAGTTCACATTCTTGCTCATAGTGATTTCTCAGTCCATAGCACCCTTCCTCTTCCTGTCCACATAGCAAAGAGCATCATGTTACAGGAGGTGCTAATAGGTGCTCCACGAAAGTACTACACTAATGCTTGTAGTATGTTTTCTTTCAAAATATATTTTAAGCATATAAATAATTTCAAAAGTAGCCATATACATTTAGTCTCCCTAATTGAAAATCATCTCCTTTAAAATAAGTTTCATGAAATTGGTTGACATATCGACATTTTAACCTGTGCATCCTCATATTGGCAGCAATTAAGTAAGCAGAGAGTTGTGGGGGTTTTTCTGTTAGAGGCTGGCTGGTCAATGTCTTAATTTGACAACATTTTGATACCCAATATTTATTGTGTATTAAACCAATGAATAAAATGTTTGTCATTTCTTGCAGCAAAGAATTAATTATAAATTCATTTATTAGGTTTATTTTTTGGGGAGGGTTTCCTTTTGGTTGTTTACCTTTCCCATACTCTTAATATAACTAACAACCTTCTGTCAATATTTATTAGATACATTACAGTTTTTACATTTACAATTTTTAATTTCTTCCCATGGTCAAATAAATTTGAGAATTCTGCAGTCAACTTTGTTCGAAGTATAAGTATAAAACTTTATTGCATCATAAGCTAGATTTATATCCACCTCCTCCTCTAAATTACAGGTTCCTTGAGGGTCTTGATCTTTGTTTTGTTTACTTTCTACCGCTAACATCTCACACAATTTCCGTCACACAAAAGTTGCATAGTACTTTAATTACTGCAACTTGAACATCTCCAGGCAAAATTGTATCCTTTTATTTCTGCTGCTGATGAGCTTTATTCCTGGTCTTGGGATTCTTGACACCTAGAACTATCACAGAGGAATATTAGAGTAGGTACATGGGACCCACCACTATAGGACAGTGAAAGGACATGCAAAATGAGAAAACAGAGTCGATAGCAGCATGTAGAGAATTATTTCATTGCTCACTGAGAGCAAGAGTCATGCTCAGTCTCACTCTTTCTCTCAAAGCACCCTCCCATTTTATGTAATATTGAACTCTTTCATGCACAGGTCAGAGAATCAAGCATGTTGTGTATACATTATGCCTATTTGTTTTAACCGAGGCATTAGGTTGATAAAGAGTCAGGATGTCAAACTTTCATACTCACAGGATGCAGCCTGGCACATAATAGGCACTAAAATAATAATTATTAAATGAACAAAGAAGTGAATATTTACTGTCTCTATTTAAAGTGAATATTTACTTCTACTTATTATTACTTCAGTTAAATGAGTATGCAGTTGTTATTGTCATTGTTTCTCTACTGTCAGTGAATAAGCTATTTCCAACTTGGGTCTTTTTCACAAAAGTTTTCAGAAGTTCCGTAAAAAGATTTTTAAAAATTAAACAACAGGGGCCGGACGCAGTGGCTCACGCCTATAATCCCAGCACTTTGAAAGGCCGAGGCGGGTGGATCTCTTGAGGCCAGGAGTTGGAGACCAGCCTAGCCAACATGGTGAAGCCCCATCTCTACTAAAAACACAAAATAGCCAGGCGTGGTAGTACATGCCTGTAACCACAGCTACTCAGGAGGCTGAGGCAGGAGAATCGCTTGAACCCAGGAGGCGGCAGTTGCAGTGAGCCGAGATCATGCCACTGCACTCCAGCCTGGGTGACAGAATAGGAATCTGTCTCAAAAAAAAAAAAAAAAAAAAAATTAAACAACAGGAAAATTTCTAAACACAAGTCTCAAGAAATCAGAGATGGAAAAGCCTTATTAGGTCATCTAGTTCATGCTTTGGCTACTGGTTGAGGCAGTGTTCTTCCTATAGTCATTTCCTTCAGAAGAAAACCAGTATCTTGCAAGAACAAAGTTGGGTGTTCAGGATTCCTTATTTAATCACTTGCTTTTAGAAGAATAATTCCACAATGGGACAAAGTCTTGAGGGAAAATTATTCCTCGTGTTCCTTGATCTTTCTCCTTTTTCTCCACTTGGGATTATTCATTACACCCTTAACTATCATTAGCACCATAAATAACCTCTTTCTTTCCTTGATAAAGTTTGGTTTAACAATTAAATATTTAGCTGTTCATACTCAACTAACAGAAACAGATATTGCTGTTTACCATCTTTTGTTTTTATAGTTTTTCTCTGTTTCTTCAAGCCTCTAAAATATTTTTGGCTTGGAAACTCTGTATGGTAATGGAAGATCAGAGTCTTCCTGGGGCCAGGGATAAAACAGAAACAAAGGAGCAATTACAATTTGAAATTCTTTCAAATGTTTCTTATAATAGCATAACTTAATAGTTATAACTATTTTAGTAGCAAAGCATTTAGAATTATTGTCAGGTTACTTTGCATTCATGCAATGATTTTCTCTTGATAGCTCAAGGAATCCTAATCTAGTGGAATGCTGGATAAAATGAGTATTTAAGACCATTAAATTAGTCCATGTATTCCCTTGAAGAGTTGGGGGTTCAAAATGACAGATGTAGCATAGTACTTTTCACACAGCAGGCCATTCAATAAGTATTTGATAAACTTAATTAAATAGCTAGCTGACTCATACTAATTATACCAACACTTGTATTTTAAAGGGCCACCACATTGGTAACTTCAGAACTACGAGTTGTTTTCTATAGTTGTCAATCCTGCAAAACATTTGTGTGGTACATCACAGTACCAAAGATTGTGAATCAACTACCATTAGAAAAAAAAATAAAAGTACGATTCACAATTTCCAACTGGACTCAATAGACTTTATTGAGAGGGAAAAATTTTTAGCAAACTAGCAGTTACAGCTCATAGATAGGATTCTCCCATAGGAAAGTGTAGGTTATACAAGTCAGGAAAATAGTCAAGTGTTCTGAATTTACACTGGAGTCAAAACAAGACGAAGTGAGTTTATGTGGGGTAAAAGCTATACTGAAATTACGCTTGAGAGAATCCCTCCACTTGTTAATAAGAGTTGTCAACAAAACTAGTTAACAAAGCAAATTCTGTAATTAAATGTCCTAAAGATCTTTGAGATTAGGATAAAGTCTCAACTCTTTTCATGCTGTCTGAAGGCAGAGAAAAGAGTCAGATATCTTTTGGGCATTCAATCCAATGACTGTGAAGTAAATCACAGTTCTGCTGTGTAAGACAGTATATTTGAGCATCATTGTGGTACATTAAAACCAACATAAAGAGTTTATATGTTATTATTAGTTTCATGAACCCTCTTTTATTTATCCAATGGCTGGCAAAGTTTTCATAAAATGTTTATAAAAGTTTTTGGTTTGGGTTATGTTTTGTTTTAAGGGAAAAACAAATGTTTGCATCCCGTTGAGTTACTGAAATTCACACCCAATTTTATCTTATAAACACAACTTTTAAATAAAATCAGTTATTTAATTCTCAGGATATTATATGTATTCCTTAAGGCAGCAATTAACTCTTTCCAGACTAAAAGTAAAAATAATTAGCAAAGAGAAAATGGGAAGAAAAAAATAATTCGACAAACAAATGAAAAATTAGTTATGAAACTAACAATCAGTGCTAGACTGTACCTCCCAATACACAGTCTTAGAATCTAGCTTGTTAGGAAGAAAAAACAAAACAAAAAACTGAAGTCTGATCTGAAAGTTTTGGGTTTTTATTTTAATAGATTCTCATCCAGATCATAACAGATGTAATCAAGCTAGAAATTGTTACTACTCTTATTTTATTGCTATTATTACAAAACGTTACTTATGTTAAGGAAAAAAGACACTGAGATTTATGTATAGAGTCTTTATTATATTATGTCATACTAAAAAAGCAAGAACCTGGGAGCTACCACTATTCTGGCAAATTAAGCACTTGGTGCGGACAGTTCAAATGTGAGATTACAGAACTGTTTAGTAGTCCTATGCCATATAGAAGAAACATAAACTTTTCAGATAGAACTTTTGCTATCAACATAATGTAACACAAAAGAAAACAGTCTGGTGACATTTTAATGTTTTTCATGCATTTTAGAAAAATATAATCAATATTCTTTAGTTTAAATTTTGTGTAATTAATAACAGAAATTATTAGCAGCATAAGGAAGTGATACAAGTCTATAAACTTGAGTTAATCCTCAAATCCGTTGCCTTGGTCACTCAAAAAGAGTTACAGCATTTTAACTAAATGTTAGCTTGTGACAAATCATCCTGAAAATACATGTCACCACTTACTATGTAGTTTTCTTATGTGTTATATGCACATAAGAAGTTGACCCATGGAAGTTTTTTTTTAACGCACCTGCTGTAAGCAACTCTGAGCTATTCTGATTCCACAGATCCACTGTGAAAATTTGACATCTATATTTTTCAAAAGCTTCCCAGATAAGTCAGTCTAAATTGTAACCTTAAGCGGTGTTACTCAAACTTTTCTACCATTTTTATCCTAATAAATGCAGATTCTGATTCAGCAGGTCTGGAGTGGGTCATTTCTAACAAGTTCTCAGGTGATGCTCATATTGCTGGTCCACAGAAAACACTTTGAATTGCAAGGCCATAGGACATGTTATTCATAGATAATTACAGAAAATAGAAACCACGTGACATTAAAATCAAGGATGAGCTATTTAGAATAACATCTAATTTTGTTTCCTATTCCTTACTAAACATCTATTATACACAGTTAACATATAATTCAGAACTGAGTAGAAATAAGTCCACAAAAGCATCTCTGTGGCATTGATTTGGAAATTAAACGTGTTTTTACTAAAAGGTCATTGAGCCATGTACTTTCTTACATGGTGAGCACATTAGATAAAACCAGTTTAAGAAAAGTCAATTATTAATTTAAAAAAAAATAGATCACAGTCCCTGATCTACAATTCCTCCAGGAATGTCTGGTGCCCACAGGAACGCATGACAGACATTTTCTTTTGAAGTGCTGCATTTCTGAACTGCTCATGCAATGAGCCTGCACTGAGGATAGAAATGTGTCCACAATTCGCTGTCCATTAGTAGTTTACCCAAAATAAGTATTAAGATTCAAGGAACTAGACCTGGCGCTGTGGCTCACACCTGTAATCCCAACACTTTGGGAGACTGAGGTGGCTAGATCACCTAAGGTCAGGAGTTTGAGAGCAGCCTGGTCAACATGGTGAAATCCCGTCTCCACTAAAAATAGAAAAATCAGCCGGGTGTGGTGGCACATGCCTGTAATCCCAGCTATTTGGAAGGCTGAGGCAGGGGAATCACTTAAACCAGGGAGACGGAGGTTGCTGTAAGTAGAAATCGCACCATTGCACTCCAGCTTCGGCGACAGAGCGAGACTACATCTCAAAAACAAACAAACAACAACGACAACAACAAACAAAACAGATTTAAGGAACTGACTGAGGTTATCCATTAAAGAAAAGAAGGTTGAAGGACCATTTGGTTGATGCTATTATTGAAGGAATAACCAGCCAAGTGCAGAGGCTCACATCTGTAGTCCCAGCACTTTGAGAGACCAAAGTGGGCATATGTCTTGAGCCCAGGAATTCCAAACCCACCTTGGCAACATAGTGAGACTTTGTCTCTACACACACATACACACACACACACACACACACACACCAAAAATTAGCCTGACATGGTGGCGTGTGGCTATGGACACCACTGTACTCCAGTCCGGGTGACAGAGCAAGAGCAAGACCCGGTCTCAAAAAAAAGATAACCATGAGATACTCCTAGGCACTGCAGTTTGTGGGACTTAGAATAATTATAAAAGTATTGGGTTGATATAAGTCAGACTGAGTCTTAATTAATGCTAATATTATAGCATATGTTTCAAAACTACATAGAATCTTTCTCATATTTCTGCCTGTTTTTTTCTTATATTCATATACATAAATCCTGTTTCTAGGTATATAAATGTCCTATTAATCCCTTTGATCACACAAGAAAATGATGTTTTTTTCATCCTCCCTGAGACTAGATGGTGTTATTATTAATATGCAGATAGAGATAAGCTTTATCAAGAGAGCATTCTATAAAAGATGTTGACAACCTATGAAGCAGCAAATATTTATTTTGTGTCCCGTTCTCACTATATTCTTTTTTCAACTGTCCTTCTCTATCCCTCACCTCCCCCACACAACAAGTTCTGTGTTCTCTTGCTTCAAGGAAATAACAGAGACAGAAATGCCCCACGTACAACTTATCCTACTTGCTTTTGTTTCCCAGAAGCTTAAGGGTAGAGAAGTAGGTGACTTTGACAGATGAAAGAGACAGAGACAGAGATGTTAACATCTGGCTTCTGCTGAGGCCTGCAAGGCCAAGGGCAATGGAGACAGCAGGGTCTTGGAGGGCAAAGGCTGCTGCTAGACCTGGGGAAGCTGAAACCTGGGCACTTGTGTTCCCCACCAAGACACAAAGGCTTGGACACAGGGAGCCTCAGGTAAACTGTTCTACTCAAGCCTAGAGAGGTCATCTTCAGTATTTTAATAAGTTTAAGATTCCAGGAAGTGAGACCAAGTGACTGAGGCTGAATGTTCTGCCAGCCCAAAGATCTGGGCACTAAAAATGGTTTAATTAGAGTTAAATAAAAGAAATAAAAGTAACATTGCTTGAACATCCCAATAATGGTTGCAAAATCATACATACTAAACCTAAATTTGTTCCATCTAGGCATGAGATTGTAATAAGCAAGTAGTGTTCACCCCTATTTGTAGCAATAGCTAGGAGAATTCTCTAAGTTGAGACTTTACAAAATCAAGAAACAAAAAATAAGATTGGTTAAGCCCCTAGCATGGATGGAGAGTCCAGATGTATTTTACCGCATGTTTAGTGTAAGCGTAAACAAATACAGAGCATACAGTGGAACTCTAATATAAACTGCCACTTGCTGTGCACTAAGGGATTGGTATGAATCTGGACTGGCTAAGAGAATGTTGCCTTACTTCTCTTTGGGTCTGGATTTACTTCCTTGCATTATTGTTCAAGATAGACTGATTATTGGTGTGACTCGAGCTGAACTTGTTTCATGCTAATTTCAAAGAGACCAGTTGCTTTCCCCTAATAAGAGCTTCTTTGCTGGCAGTTCATGACTTCTAACTGAAAATGTTCACAGCTTCCTTCAAGAAAATTATTGCCAAATGATTTGTTTTAAATTTCCAAAGGTTTTCTCCTTCTTATAGACTTTAGAATTCTCAGTGGTCTACTGTATTTATTCGGAGAGAAAAATCTAATGGTTTAGCCCTATAACATTGTAATCTGGAAATTCTTCATCCTGTTGTGGCAGAGGAGAGGCACTTTAAATTTCAGATGGGGGAAGCATAAATCCAGATCAGAATCCTAGGTGCAAACAACTCTTGTTTGGGAAAAACAGAGTCTCCATAACATGGGCTGTTCATATGTAGTGGTTTTCACCTCAAGTCATTATCACATGGACTAACAAGATACTCCTTCCTGTCCTGTATGTTTTTCTTTTGAGTTTGTATTGAAATGTGTGCATGATGCTAAGCATGTACATAATCCAAACTCCATTCCCCATAAATAAAAACAAGCTGAAAATATCACTGGCAGATAACCACCATATAAACTGAAAAACGCACTTCATTTAAAAAGTGCTACTCATAAAATATCGCATCCTCCACACCTAATTCAATAACATAAGCTGTATGCCTAAACTATACTGCTTCAAGTACTATAATTAGCTCTTAAAGAGCATTTTACATTTAATTTGTTGTATTGCATATTGCATCTATTGCCTAATATTTTCCCATGAGCATCAGCAACTTCCAAAGTGAACTCTTATTTTAACCAATCAGAGAAAGCTCACTGTTACCAAAAATAAAAATAAAAAAGCGATACGCAAATGATGAGCCATCTTAGGAAGTTTTCTGAAACAATTACTCCATTGACATTAGTAAAACCTTTAGCAGTGACATTCTAACAAATACTCTGATAGTATAGCTCTTTTAAACTCAGTCAGCCTGGTGACAACAAAACAAAACAAAACAATTCTTTATAAATCATGCAAAGCAGAGGCTATTTAACTTGCTAACTAACAGAACTATTGTAGTATGCAGCTTCTATTTATCTCAGTTAACAGGACTCTCAGAAAAATCATGAATGTAAAGATTGTATCTGAGTCAAACTCACTTCCTCCCAGTCTTTTTGTATTGAATGGCAACACACTGTTCTTTCAGACATGTAAGACATGTAATTGTTTCCTAATCTAACTTCCACCTCCAGGTATATAAGAACCTGATATTGTCTGTATCATTATTAGTTAATTTCACTTTAAATTAAATTCATTTTCCTATTTTTTTGTGTGATATTTGTGTTATACTATTACTTTTATATTTACATGTAATATATATATATGCACGCATATACACATATATATGTAATAACATAGTATCATAAAAACATCATTATTTGTGAATGTATATACTAGGATATACTAATGCTACTGTAATTAAAATAAAAAGTCTAGATATTTATATTTATATATCACAGTAATATAGTAACATCACACATATGTATAAAACACAGTAATAGCCGGGCACAGTGGCTCACACCTGTAATCCCAGCCCTTTGGGAGGCCAAGGCAGGCAGATCGCTTGAGGTCAGGAGTTCGAGACCAGCCTGGCCAACATGGCGAAATCCTGTCTCTACTAAAAATACAAAAATTAGCTGGGCGTGGTAGTGCGCACCAGTAATCCCAGCTACTTGGGAGCCTGCGGCACAAGAAGCGCTTGAACCCGAGAGGTGGAGGTTGCAGCAAGCCCAGATTGCACTACTATACTCCAACCTGGGCAATAGAGTGAGACTCAGTTTCAAAAAAAGAGAAAAAAGTAATATTATATATATAATGCATATGTATATACGTGGAGAGACAAAATCTGGCAACTTTATTTTAATTAATATAACATTAAAATATCTTAGGATGACTTTCATGGTTCATCTCTCTCTGTTTTTTTTTTTTTTTTTTTTCCCTAAAAATGTCTTAGCTATATACACTTCAGAAAATAAACAAGAAAGCAAACAAAAAGAATAAGAACAAAAGGGAAGACAGGAAAGAAAAGGAAGGGAAGTTCAAGGGAAGGGAGAAAAAAATTACATTTTTTTTTTTTTGTCGAATTTTGTTATTAGGTTTATACTAGTTGAGTTTTTCTTCTTGGGTTCTTTATAGTCATTCTTCCTTGGAAGTAATTTAGAAGAATTCACCTGTAAAACTATCTGGACAGGAGCCTTAAAAAAAACACAATTTGTAAGTACTTCTCTGGTTATCTGGTCTTTCTCATTATTGTACAGTCCATTTTACTAATTTATAGTTTCTATAAAATCATATATATCACTGAGATTTTACCATTATTAATGTAGACTTACATGTATCTTATTTTTAAATTTTTATAGATGTATCATTTTATGTTTCCATTCATTTGTGTTGTTTAAATTTACCAGCATATTAAATATTTTTATGTTTTTAAAAGAACCCATTGTTAGCTTTTATGATTTTCCATAGATTATTAATTTGCAATTGCTCATTTATCTTTTGTATAAATTAGCTTCTTTCTCCTACTTTTCTTAAATTTAACTGCTCATTTTCAAATGTGTTGACATATTTTTTAAATTAGTTTCATTCATTCATTTTAATAATATAAACATGTAGTCTCTCACTTTCTAGAATGGCTTCCTTTGGTCATTTACCATAACCTTTGATACACTGAATTTTCATTGTTCTTACGTTTTGTTTGGTTTTTAAACTATCTAGGCTATCTGGAAATCATCTCTTTCATTCAAAAATTGCTTAAATGTAATTTATTTTCCTTAAACTAGGACTACTAATTTCTCTTTTTAAACTTATTTTGCCTTGTTTTTACTGAGTCCATTTTAAAGTTCAAACTCAGACTCAACTAATTCAAATTTCCCTTAATTATCTTTTTACTAGTATTTCTCTTTGGCTGTCTTTCTGTTTCTGAAATCTTTGTCATAGGTGTATTAAATTTCTTGCTTCTGTCTACATCTCATCTTTTCTTTCATCATTTTTTATCTGTATCTATTTATTTAGGCTCTTGGAGAATTTAGTGAACATTTCAAACTTTTAAAGTTCAATTGGCTATCATAGGCAAACCTTTCTTCACAACCTCTTTTATTGCTTTTAATTTGGCAATCACTTTTAAACTCTTCTTTAAATTATAGTTGAATTACTCTTAGGATTTTTTTCAATACTTACCATGTCGTTTATATAGATACAATGTTTCTTTGAATCTTACTGAGTATACATAAAAGAGATTCAAAATTTACTACCTTTTTTTTCTAATAGTAAGCTCCAATGTTTCAGAGCAGTCCCCTTTCTTTGAACTAAAATAACTGATGTGTCTGATGATTTTTCTGTCTCTTTGGGCACACCTGCGGCAATGGAAATTAATTTCTTGTTGCCATAATTACAAGCTGATATGGAACTGTCAAAACTATGCAGGTCTCTATGTAAGTCTTTCAAGCGTAAAAACACATAAATATAAAAAGTTGAGATTTGCTTGAATAATACTTTGCTAGTTCAGAGGTACAGTGGCCTGGAGAAAAATAGGAAGTATCTGAAGCCAAAGACAGCAAGTAACGGCCAGGAATTACTGGCAGAAGGCCACCATTCTTTGCCTGGCACAGTTGCATTTGTTACTAACCAACCAAAGAAGAGCCCCACTCCTTACCTACTGGGCCAAGTAGGCAGGGAATAAATGCCGCTTTGGGCATCTCCACTTGCCATGACCTCCTGGAATCAATTGTGTTTCCCAGAAGCAGTAATAGGATCCATATTGTCGCACTGGCTTTGGACAGGGAAGAAGGGGAAAGGGCTGATAGCCTACTGAGATTTTGCCAGGCCTTTTGTACAGGTTGCCAATACTTCACCTATAGAGGATCATGTGTCCAATCAACCATTTCTTTATGTCAATCCTGTTCATCCAAGCAAACAAAAATTCCTCAACGAATCTCATGTGAGAAAACCATGGGTTATCAGAATTGATTAAAGTTATGTCTTACTTTTATATTCCACTGGTCATTTCATCAGTAGTCATATGTGCTTCATTAACAATCTGTATTAATATAGAGGTTTTTTCCTTTTTGGCACTAAAATGCCATCCTAAGATATAATCCTATGCTTTCAATTTTATGTCTACTTCTGGCTGTGATGTTTCTGAAAACAGTGCCTAACAACTGGGTCAGTTTGTCCTCTGACATCTGGGAAAATGCTAGACTTACTTTGGTCCATGAGTGGAAGAAAAGTCACATAGAAGCATATGGTCTCTTCACATTTTCCCAACTTCTGGCAACTTCCAAAACTGCTGCAAAGAGTGGTTGGTGCCAGCACTTCAGAGATCACTTTAGCCTTTTTGTTCAGAGAGGACATATTTCTCTCTGTGAATTAACCATTATACATTCTACCACAATGTGCATAAAAGAATAATATTTTAATTCTAAAGAGTAGACTGCACTAGAGGTACAGCTTTTATAACAAAGGGAACAATTTCATTTGTATTGAATATCATTGAAACTGTTTGATGATATTACTCTAAGACATATATATTTTCTTGATAGTAAAAAGCAACAAAATATTAAGGAATGAGT
This sequence comes from Rhinopithecus roxellana, assembly GCF_007565055.1. Taxonomy (NCBI): domain Eukaryota; kingdom Metazoa; phylum Chordata; class Mammalia; order Primates; family Cercopithecidae; genus Rhinopithecus; species Rhinopithecus roxellana. The sequence goes on along the minus strand of NC_044550.1, from coordinate 182,681,153 downwards.
TGAATGTTTTCGGATAAAATGTAAGGAAATAGGAAAATATATAAAAATCTCTTGAGGTAAATCATCAGAAAGATTTTTTTAGATTCTCTTTTATATTGTCTTCTACTTCCTACCAAAGAAATTTTTCCCTCCTAAGCTTTTGATATTCAGTCTCTTACACACATTTCAAGTACTTTTATCTGGACACTTGTTATGCAATTGATAAAAGGAGGCACTCGTGAATGAAACCAATAATACAAATATTTTTCATTTAACATGAGATACTGATAATGCACACCTAGAGATATACTCTCAAAAATTTCATGAACCAACTCACTACACTCCTCTATGACACTTCTGGGGAAGAAACCTTCATTTTTATGCTCATGCACTCTGATTTTGCTTTGCATTGTTTTTATTTGTTTGTTTTACATTACATTAACTGTTTGACAGAGGAATAGAAATCATCAGGTATGGGAAATTTCCCTCACTTGTACATTCCAAAATGTATTTTCCTAAATCAATATATAACAGATAATGTTCTAAAAAACTGCATTGGCCATTTGCCGTGAATTCTTTTCAAGATTCTCTGGGTACAAAGACAGGCCTAATGATAGCAAGGAAATGCAGGCAGAGATGACACAATCTACCACCCCCTTGCAGATTGGCTTTTTCTAAGTCAGAAGGGGAAGCTGGCTGTATAAAAGCTACATTACCAGAAATTGAGGATGATATGTCTATATTAGCCATCCCATTGATTGTCTGATTATGAGCTAATCTCATTCACTAAATCTATACTGTCTTCATCCTTTGCTCTTGACGGGAAGTCTTCCCTGAAGATATACAATCAGTTGAGGACACTGCTTCAGTAAGGATTACCTCTAACTACATGGAATAAAACTCCACTAAGAGTGACACTATTTGTCTGGAAAACAAGAAGATACTATCCAGGCTAGTGCAGCTGCTCAGCTCAAAAATATTACCAACAACCTGGCTGTCCATCTTTCCATCCTGTTTTCTTTAGTGGTGTTGGACCTCATCCTCAGGATTATAGCCTCATGATCACAAAGTTATTGCTACACTCTAGGTATAGAACCTATCTTATAGGGAGGAAGGGAAAAAGCAATGAAGAACAGTTGGTACCTCTAAGAAAGAAGACAAAACCTTCCTTAAATCCAGCAAATTCTCTGTAATCCTTATTAGCCACAGCTGTGTGGTGTGGCCACCACTAGGTTCAGGATGTCTGAGATACTGAATTATTTTAGATGGGTTGGTTGCCTCCCTTAAGGAAATTGGGAAATTTTTAGTAAGAGAGACAAAAAATAGATATTAGATAGTCAAGGAGCATTTTATGCTGAACAGCCTTCCCTGACAGATGCCTCTTCTTTGGTCTAAGTAATGATATCTTTTGAGGCACTGGCTCTGTAATATCAGCTGATTCCTATTGGTGCAGATGAGTTGGACTTATGGGTTCTCTCAGTATCTAAGCAATACAAATATTATTTCTTCTTTAAATAATCATTTAAATAGATTTTGTTTCACATACATCACATACATTTTGCTACATTCTTCACATTAATGATTTAAAACACTTTATACAATGTACTTACTCATGACATTCACTATAAAATCTCTGTTGAATTCACTAGTTCAAATCTTTTACACAATCTTCAAGGACATAATTCCCTCCATCACTTTAACATATCAGAATATCTCACTTTATATCTACTTTATTTAAAGTATTAAAACCATCTCTTCCCTTCTAACTGCATCTTTCCTCAAAGCCCTAGTTGACCTTGCTTTTTGTCTATAAGAGAAAGAAAATGTCTACTCTTCAACTTTAAGTTGAATTATTGAAATTATTGAAAATGCAATTATTGAAATATAATGTTTCTTGAAAATAAACTTTTTATTTTAGAATCGTTTGTAATTTACAGAGAAAATTGCAAAGATAGTAAAGGGCATTTCCATAAGCCCCACACCCAGTTGCCCCTATTATTAACATTTTACATTAGTATGACATATTTGTCACAAGTGATGAGCCAATATTGATACACTATTATTAAAGTCTGTATTCAGATTTCCTTTGATTTTTACCTAACGTCCTATTTCTGTTCCAGGATCCCATCCAAGACACGATATTACATTTAGTTTTCATGTCGCTGTTAGTCTTCTTTTGGTTGTGACAGTTTCTCATACTTTCCTTGTTTTTGTGACCTTGATGATCTAGAGGAATACTAGTTATCTTATAGAATGTTCCTCAAATGGGACTTGTCTGAATGATTAGATAGGCTGGGCATAGTTGTTCATGCCTGTAATTACAAAACTTTGGGAGGCCGAGGTGGGCAGATCACTTGAGGTCAGGAGTTTGAGACCAGCCTGGCCAACACGGTAAAACCCCGACTCTACTAAAACTACAAAAATTAGCTGGGTGTGGTGGCAGGCACCTGTAATCCCAGCTACTAGGGAGGCTGAGGCAAGAGAATCACTTGAACCCAGGAGGCGGAAGTTGCAGTGAGTGAAGATCACACCATTACACTCCAGCCTGGGCAACAAGAGTGAAACTTCATCACACACACGCACACACACACACTCACACACACAAAGACAGGGCTTACACATCTTGAGGATGAAAGCTAGAGAATTAAAGTGTCATTTTCATCACACCACATCAGGGGTACATGCCAGCAATAAAACTTGTTGATGTTAACTTTGATCACCTGGATAAGGTAGTGTTTTCAGGATTCTCCACATAAAGTTATTTCTCCTCTCCTTTTTTATGTTGCATTCTTTGACAAAGGTTACTTGACACAGCCTACACTTAAGAAGTGGGAAGTTAGCCTCCTCTTCCTTGAGGAGAGAATATCTACATTAATTATTTGGAATTCCTCTGCATGGGATATTTATTATCCCTCACTAATTTATATAGTCAATCATTTATTTATGTCAGTTTGTACTCATGGGTATTTTTTTAAGCTTTGGATTATAACACAATACTACAATATTTCCTTGCTCAAATTGCTCCAAATGTGGCCATTGGAAGCTCTTTCAGTTCTCTGCTGTGTACTGTGACGTATTCCCATCATTAGTGTCTGTATTATTATTATTTTTTTAACATTTCTTTATCTTTAGGCACTACAAGATGTTTCAAGCTTATCTTGTATATTTCCTGCCCTAGCCCTAGAATCGGCTACTTCTCTACGGAGTTCTGGCTCCTAGAGAATAGCATTAGAAACCAAGATCTGGATGCTAGGTGCAAATTTACTTTTAAGTGACAGCTGCAATGTAATGAGAAACACATGGAAATTAGATTCAAACCTGGAAAGAGAAAACAGAGGTTCAAAGCCTGATTCCATCATTTTCTAGCTGTGTGATCTTGGCTATGTTACTTAGCTTCTCTAGCCCTTAGTTTCTAATGTGGTAGCAGTACTAATAGCTAACATGTAGAATAGGGTTTCTCAACCTTGGCACTGTTGACATTTATGCCAGATAACTATTTGTTGTAATAAGCTGTCCTGTGCATTGCAAAATGGTTAGCAGCATCCCTGGCCTCTGCCCACTAGTTGCCAGTAGCTTGTACCAGTCATCAAAATAAAAAATGATTCCAGATATTGCCAAATGTCCCCTGAAGGGCAAAACTGCACCCAGTTGAGAACCACGGCTGTACAATTCCATGAGATTGATATTATTTTACAGCTGAGGAAAAGGTAAAGAAGGAGGTAAGAAATTCACCCAAGGTTTCATAGCTAATTAGATGCAGTACTAGGGTTTAAGCCCAGAGAGACTGACTTTTAATCTCCTGATCTTAAGCATACCACAACTGCCTCTGTAAATGATAGGGGTAATAATTCTGCCCTTTCAGAGTTATAATAATTAAATGAGACATCATCTGTAAGAACATCTTACAAGGTACTTAGTAGAAGAGGGCTTCAATAGATGTCAGTGGAATCCATAACTGAAACCCCTGCTGCCTCCACAGCAAGCTTGCTCCACTACACTTGCTCTAGTATTGTCTTTAGTTCTTCCTTCTACAAGTTCCTTTTACCTTCTGCCTACAAATGTGCTCAGATCTTTCCAACCTGAAGAGTCTCTCCTTTGATTAGATCCCTCTTTCAAGTTATCAAACAAATATTCTTAATACCACATTCATATTTATTTTCTTTTCTTTATCATTAACTCATTTCATAGTGCTTTAAAATCTTGATTCATTCCTGCCTGTGAGCACATATTAACCTAATCCAAAAGGCATGATAGCCCAATAAAAGGGTTCAAGGGACATATGCTTTCACAGTTGATTTGTACAGATAAAAAAGCTGAAGCAAGAAATGTTTCATGAATTGCTAAGGCCACGTAACTACTGTGCACATAGTACTTGCTACAAAAGTCCTTTATGCCTTCATTCATATGGGTCTCTACCTCACATGAAGTTGCTGAACATGCCTCCTTGAAATGGTCTTTTTTGATTTTGTTGACATCTATTCTTTTTCTGCTACCTTTCCAATCTCTCTTATCTCTCTTTTTCCACATTCTTGATGAGTTTCCTTTCTGCTTTTACTCATATATGTATCAGCAAAGTTATTCCCTTAGCTATGCTTAATATCTTTTCATTAGTTATATACTATCTCTCACAACCTCAACAGTCATCTATATTTCTTTCAGATCTGCACCTCTTAACTACCCCATATTTTGAGTCACTGATCCACAGTTTTAACTGCCTATAATGAAATCTGTAAGTTAGATTTCCTACAACTAACCAAAACAGAATTTTCAAAGTGAAAGTCATTTTTATTCCTAAAATATTATTTTTAGTGTACCTATTTTTCTTAATGGGAAAATTAAATCATTGCTATCTCTTCTATTTCTTAACTCTATCACCCTTGTTTTAAAAATTTGTCAAATTCCATAGATTTTCACCCTTGTAAACTCTTCAATATATATCCATTTAATTACAATTTCTATCACTTTTTTGTTTGTTTGTTTGTTTGTTTTTTACTATTGCCTGGAACATTTACATAATTCAATGAATGGTCTCCTGCTTCAGACTTTCCTTCCCTAAATCATCTTGGAAATCATGACAGATTCAACTTGTTAAAACACAGCCCTCACAATGTGATGGCCCTATTCGAAAGTGTCAGTGGCTCTTCGTGGTGCTCTTCAATACAGTAGCCACCAACCATTTGTGGCTATTGAGCCCTTGAAATGTGGTTACCAAAACATAACCAGATAAGCTGAAAGTATAAAATACAGAGTGGGTTTTGAAGACAGTCCAAAAAAAAAAAAACCCTAAAATATCTTTAAAATAATTCTAATGGAGATTACACGTTAAAATGGTCATATTATGAATATACTGGGTTAGGTAAAGTGCATTGATAAAATGAATTTTACCTTATGAATTGATTAATAGAAATTTGAAATTATATATGTACTTCACATTATATTTTTGTTTTTTTGCCAACCTAGACAACTAAGAATGCATTACTTGATCATATAAATCTACTATAATTTCCCGACTTTCTTTCCCAACTTTTTCCCTATTATTTCCATATACATACCATGTATGCCATTCGTTTTAGATAATTGCTATTCCTGACCATGCCCCCCTCTTTATCATCTTCATGTCTTTTTCACATTGTTCACTCCTGATAGAGCATACCATCCCCCATCCCTGCCTATCAGTCCGGACCCTTGTCAGCCAGTAACTACAACCTAATTCAAGAGGGCTTGAACAAAATATCACTTTATTGGCTTATATAGCTGAAAAGTCTAGATGTCAATTTGAGAAACAGTTGGATCTGGGAGAGTTAAATACTATTTAACCCTCATTCTATCACTATCATTTTCATTCTCATTCTATCACTATATCTTTCTCTCTAGCCCTGCATCCCATCACTCTTGGTCTTCATCTCTTGTCTCTACTTTCTTTTGTGTTGGCTTCAATTTAATTTCAAGATCTCTCCATGTACTAATCTTCTATAGCTCCAACTTTAACAATCCCAAAAGAAAAAAAGTAGTTTTTCACTATCCTGGGTCGTGTCTCTTCAAGGGAATAATTGTTAGCTGACTGGCTAGGCTTTGGACATGCAAATCTTGGAAACAAGAATGGGTCAACCCACCCAACCAGACAGCATGCAGGTAGGAGAGAGGTTATCCCCAGAAGAAAATCAAGATGATAATACCAGAAGACAAAGAAATGGCTTCTGAGCAGAACTAATAGATATAATTACATTATCAAACTTCATCTTTTCTATAAATTTTCAATACAAACTATTTCAATAAAGGAAAATTTACATTTATGTTCCAAAGCTCTATAGACCATTCTAAACAAAACAAAATCTCCTGATTTGAGAGAAAGCCTTGTGTTATATTCCAAATACAAATGGTAGATCATAAGAATCACTTGTAGGCATTTTATAAACAGTGCCAACACCCACCCAGGAGCACCACTGGGTCACTTTCAGATCCCTGACCTCTTACGATTGTTTGTTTGGAATTTATCTTCCTTAACTTGTACGGTAGGTGCTCACTAAATATTTTCTTAAATTAATACTAACAGATGCTTTAATTATCTGATAACTAATCTATATATTTCAGAGGAGTTTCACCTCAACACCTTTGACCAAATTGCAAATTAATTGACTAATCACATTTTGATACTTTTTACAGTGAATGCAGAAACCGTCATAGAATGTTCTCTGATTGAAGAAAGAAAAACAAAGAGATCTGTGGAAGAATTCATTTCTCGTCAACAATGGCCAGAGCATATGTTATTTCAGAGTTCTCCAGAAAATGCAAAGACTTTCCAAGTTCCAGAGAAGACAGAAAGGACCTTTATAAAACCATTTCTTTAAAAAAGAAGCAGAAGACAAAACTGAGTGCCTGAGGGTCCGACTTCCCCCCCATCCACTCTAGCATAGGAGCCAAGAGTCTTCTTGAGAAAAATTTTAGTTTTGGTAGAGATCGTGCGTAACTTTGAATACTCACTTAATTTCCATTTCACCATGTGTAAAAGGTAAGTAACATCTACACCAATCTATATCACAGGAACTGAACAAGATAAAGTAATATAAAAATAATCTATGTGAAAGATAACATTTTATGAACTGCAAAGTTCCACACTATTATCAGGTTGGAGCAAACTATAAGATCAAAACATTTTCAAAAGAAGTAAACTTCGGCTGGGTACGGTGGCTCAAGCCTGTAATCTAAGCACTTTGGGAGGCCGAGGTGGGTGGATCACAAGGTCAGGAGATGGAGACTATCCTGGCTAACACGGTGAAACCCCGTCTCCACTAAAAATACAAAAAATTAGCTGGGCGTGGTGGCGGGCGCCTGTAGTCCCAGCTACTCGGGAGGCTGAGGCAGGAGAATGGCATGAACCCGGGAGGCGGAGCTTACAGTGAGCCGAGATCGCGCCACTGCACTCCAGCCTGGGCAACAGAGAGGGACTCCGTCTCAACCAAAAAAAAAAAGAAAAAAAAAAAAAGAAGGAAACTTCATATACTGACTGTGCACACCTAATTTATACACACTTCAATTAGTTTGGACCATAGCATGACATGACCTACTTTAGTGAAGTATATGCAAACATTTTCAGGCCTAATGCCCACTCTAAAATCTAAATACTGGTAAAAAAAAAAAAAAAAAAACTGATCATTTTTACCAGTGCACATTCTTTCAAGTAGTGAGTCACATGTCAAGAACAACAGAAATTGTTAAAATGTTTACTCTATCATTTACATCTGTTTTATATTTTATACTGGAAATTAACACTGAAAACTGGAAATTAATACAAAGACTGGATGATTACTATCTATACTAGGGGAAACAGTAACTGAGAAACCCCTGAGTTGTAAGCTTTGTGATATTTAAAAAGCCAGAAGAAAAAAGATCATTTAAAAAAGAAATCTGAAAGCCAAAATTTGAGATGCTGAAGGCTCCTACAATTCAGGGACAGATTGCAAGTGATCTGCGCCCAAACAGAAGTAAATAAGCTACAAAACCAAACTGTTCCTTTCTTTCTATCAACTGGACATCCTTTTATCACTGCACCGGAAGGCTGCATCAAAAAAATACCCCTTAATTAGTTTCATCTGTGTTTATCATGAGTAATATTTTTTAAATAGATCTTCCAGTGACCTTTTCTTTTCCTCACTAACGATTTGACATGGTTTGTTTTTCAATCATCTCTGTGAGCTTGTGCCAGGCGAGGCTGTGCCTTCTTATCTCACAGTCTGGGGTTCAGGTAGTGACACTGTGGAGTTCTAGCTGTGAGGTCTATGGGAGGTACTTTTGTACTAAACAAGTATAGACCTTGGATACTCCAATAAAAGGTCGGCATTGTCACTTCAGAGTTCTCTTTTCTCATGGTAGCCTGGCAACCAAACTGCGTCTCTTTGATGGAGGGCGTTCCTACTAGAAAACAGCTTTATGAAAAGTGTCAGGGTCATCTTTAGAAACCCAAAGAAAACAAAACAACCCCCCCAAAAAAAAGCCTACCACCAAGAAGGCAAAGAAAAAAAAGTCTGCACAACTCAATTATTCAGCTGCACACAACTGTGCCTGTCAGGTCTTGGTAACAACACTCACTTGAATTTAATTAAGTTTGTCCATGTAGCCTGTGAACTGCTCGCCAGACCTGCTGGAAGGGGATGAAAAGCCTGACGGCAGGCCCCGTGAGGCCATTGTTGATAAGGAAGGGCACAATATTCTCAAGTTAGGTAAATTCCCATCCCCTTGCACACAAAATGAGCTGGGGAATAACCTTTTGAAGGAAGTGTCAGAAAGTTGGGTTGCCTGAGAGCCAAGACAGAGGAGAACTTTTCCCACCAACAACATACCACCCTGTCTGGAGGCAGTGTGCTGCATGGTAAAGTGCCTGGCCTTTGGAAAGCTAATGGCCTTTGGAACTTTGAAGTCAAACAATTAGATTGAAATGCCAGCTCTGCCACTTACTCGTTCTATTATTTTGGGGAGGTTAAGGAACCTCGCTGAGTGTCAGTTTCTTTATTTGTAAGCTAGGAAGTCAAAACTACCTGAAAGTTTATCAGGATTCAGTGAGGTCCTACTGGTAAAATGAGATACTGTTGGCTCTCAATTACTCTTCTCCTTATTTCTCTACTTAAATCCTCTAATGTGTATTCCCATTTATTATAAAATAATTTTCAAACTTGAAAACATGATAGAATACTTCTAAAATCAAACCTTGGCAGTACATGCCTGTTACCTCCAAATGCCTGTCAGAACTACCTGTCTTCTTCCATGTGCCTTTTTCTGCTGCTGTACCTGTCCACACACTTTTAATCTCTTGACTAAAACATATTTTCCAGTCATTCTTCAAGACCCTATTGAAGTATCCCCAAGTCTTGCCTTAACTCTCCAAGGCAGAATTAACCACTCTGGGCCTTGGGTTCCCGGAGCACTTTGTATTTTTCTCAATTAAAAAATTTTATCTTCTAGATTGACTTGCTTTTAGTTTCTCCTCCAACAAACCATAATCTCCAACAAACCTAAAAAGGACTGGTTGACAACCATTTATTTTTATATTATTCTAATATTTAACAAAGGGTTCAATAAATATTTAACTGATGAATAGGTAATTTCCTGAGCATCTTTATTTAAGCCACTTTAAAATTTACATTTAAAATGTTCTAGAAAGAGATGCTTATTATTTTTTGGCATCATCCTAAATTAGCATATGATACTCATATAAAAATGAAATGTAAAACATGATGAAGAGTATTAAAATAAGAATAAAAGAGTTGAAAAGTAAATAAATACTAATTTCTAATCTATAGACAGCTTAGTCTGAGTATGCTGAAAGCTTCTTTGTAATAAAATAACAAACCCAGTGCAGATATGGTAATTACTAGAAATTTTACCTATACAAATATTTTTACAAAAATATTTTTGTAAAATATTTTTACCTATACAAAAATTTTTACCTATACAAATATTTTCAAGCAGTTTCATAAAAATCAAATTATTATTTTGATTTTAATTTTATTTTGATTGAGTAAAATTATTTTGATTTGCTTTAAAAAGAATTTTAAATTGTTTTGATTAATTTGATTTTAATTTAATAAGTTCCTTTCTTTCTGAAAAGTTTATTCTATTGAAAAAAGACACAATTAGAACCACAAATTTATAACATTTTAGAATTCAAAACGCCTTAGATAGTTGTGAGTTCTCCACTCTAATTTTTTTTTTTCACAAGTAAGAAAATTAGAACTGAGAAATGTTCAGAAACAGGCGAAATTTTGCTACTAGTTTGGATACTATTCAGAGCCAGACGAGAATTGAGTTATCTTGTTCCCCCATTTAAATCTCTCTTTCCAGCATGACACTGAAAGGAAGAACCAGCTGGTGATACAGAAATGGTGGGCATCTTGGGAAAACGTGAACATTTTACCATTATGGATGTCTTCCATAATGAGCTCACCCTCCTTAGACCTAAGCTTCTAGGAAGCTTAGAATAAAGAGAATCCTATTTCATTCACGACTGACTTGAAAATCAAATTTCACTATTAATCATCATTCTTCATGTTATTATTAACATATATGGCTAGCATTTAGAATTAAATCTTGACTTCTTATCATGGCTGATATTACATCTGCCTTTCTCTTACTCCAGCTATGCAAAGCGTGGCCCATGAACCAATACCCAGCTGCAAAGGCGAGAATAAGAAACTGGTACAGCTTTTTGACCTTGCTACAACACCCACATGTAAGATTGGTGGGCCCATCTTACTGCGCAGGGTATATTAATCGCCTATATATATGCTTTCAATGAATGTGCAACAGTTTTTATAATTATTTTTTTCTTGTACTGGTACTGATATAAGTACCAGTATCAAAATACAATTTCATGATGCTGAACATAATTAAAGTATATGGGCTTGTATTTTGTATGTGGATTTTCTTCATTCTGTCTTATAGTAAATAATTTTTATTGCATTTTAGAAAAAAAAGTTGACCCTCATTCATGCTCTAGTCTCACCATTTGGTTACTCCAATCTTCCAGCAATCCAAGTTCTCTCTGTCTTTGCACTCATAATCTTTCCTTGAATATCCTGCCCACAGGTCTCCTCAGGGCCAGCTTCTTTCACTCCAATCTCAGTAGAAATGTTACCACAGCAGGGCAATCCTCTTACCACTTTCACTCTAGGTAACATATCGCCTTTTAGTGTGACCCTTCATATTTACAGCATACATTTTTAGGTCATACCATTACTTAAACTTCCTTTGCTTTTTTGTTTCTTTAAGTGCTTATTGTCTGCAGGGAATTTGTGTAGCTCAGTTATAGCCCTGGTTCTTAAACATATTATCAGTTTATCAGCATATGTGGAATGTTGCTAAAGGAAGCCTGGATGTTGTTTCAGGCCCATTACAAAAGCTAAATTGTTCTCATCCTTGCCACAGGCCTATAATGTAGGTATTATTATCTCCATTAATAGTTGAGGAAACACATTCACAGACATTAGACTCTCACCTAAGATTATACAGCCCCACTGGCATTTCTAATTCCTAAACTTCCCACCTGTGGTAGGTAAGAAACTCTTTCAAACATTGACATCAGTAGTAAATTAACAAAACAGCCAATAAGAGGTATTCAATTATTTTGGAACATTTTCTATTCATAATTTCCATAACTTCTAATCTTGTGACTAATTTGCTATTAGGCAGACTAATTCTGATATAGGCAGAAGAGACATATATGATGTATTTTAAACTAAAATCAAGATAATTGTTTCTTCTATAAACAAGTGCTCTTCAAATTATCACATTAGAGGAGCCAGATTTAGCAAATAAAAATATAGGATCCCCAGTGAAATCTGAATTACAAGTAAACAATAAATAATTTTTGGTACATAGGGCATATGCTAAATACTTCTTTTAAAAATTAATTAGTTGTTTACCTGAAAATCAAATTTAACTGGGTATTCCTTATTTTGTCTGGCAATCCTAATTCAGGAGTAAATTCATGTAATTGTAGTCACAAATATCAGTGGCTATTCCATGAATGGACTGAAGTTTAAATGCAGCCAAGGAAGTTGTATTAGAGGTCTCCAGAGAAATTTAACATATGTACATATATATTTATATTTACATACCTATAGACATTTTTACACGCATACATTATATATATCCCTTTCTGTGCCTTTTTGTTCTATTTGGGTCCTCAACAGATTGGGTGCTGTCCATGCACATTGGTGAGAGCATCTTCTTTACTCAGTCTACTTATTCAAATGCTCATCTCTTCCAGAAACACCCTTCACAAACAGATAGAAATCATGTTTTACCAATTATTTGGGCACGCTTTAGCCTAATCAAGTTGACACATAAAATTAACCATTACAGATGTGCTGCAGGAATATGCAAATTTCTTACAAAACAGTGTACAAGGAGTTTCTGAACACATCTCTGAACAACTGCATATCTAGGAGGGCTTATGCCACCCAAGTAGATTATTGGGTGGGATTATTTTCTAGAAATAAACCAAGTGTTTGTTTCAGGGTGACAGCTTAAAAAGGAGCTAGAACAATTCATCATTTAAAAAAAAAAAATAGACAACCAAGGAGTACTTTACTAACAGCAAATAAATCTGTGAAAATGATTATATAATAGTTATCAGCTGCTTTGAATTTCCACTGAGGTCAGAAGAAGAAATAAATGACTGAAGCTAGGGCATGAGATATTTAGTTTATTTTGGACATAGCATTTAAGGACTTCCTGAGAGTAAAGTTTCTCAAAGTTTTTGTGTGGCATCCTTTGATTTAAAAAAAAAAAAAAAAAAAAAAAAAAAAAAAAGAGCACTATCTGGCTTCAGTCAATTCCTTTGACAAGTCAGGACTGGTTTCAGCTGTAGGCCAAAGGCACTATGTCAAGGATATGAAATGAGAGAAGAGTGATTTGGATCCCATAGATGTCAAGGAATAAAAATCTCACCATAATCAAGGTCATGCTGTTACAGTTTGTTGTAGACTTTCCTAAACTGCATATAAACACCCATGAATCAAGTTGTTACCAGGGCCTATAATTACTTTTGGGAAACGTTGCATATCGTAACCTAGTCTTAGTGTCACAATACACATTAACACATTCCAGAGTGTAAAAATTCCAATTGTCTTTATTCAAAGTTTCCTAAAGTGCGAAACCAAGGAAATGCCTCACTCTCCTCCTACCCTCCCCCAATTTTTTTTTTTCAAAAATTACCTATTAACAAGTTGCAGAAAATTGATATTTTATAGCAGCCCATTTTGTGTTGATATGAAAGGAATACCTGAAGCTGGGTAATTTATAAAGAAAAGAGGTTGTGCCAGACACATGGCCCAGGCATGTACATCAGGCTGTTTCCACTCATAGCAGTGAAGGGGAACCAGTGTAAGCAGAGATGACATGTTGAGAGGAAGCAAAAAAGAGAAGAGGGAGGTGTCAGTCTCTTTTTCAACAACCAGCTCTTGCAGGAACTAATAGAGTGAGAACTCACTCACCACAGGGAAGGGCATTAATCTATTCATGAGAGATTTTCCCCCCATGACCCAAAAAGCTCCCATTAGGCCCCACTTCCAACTCACTGGGATCAAATTTTAACATGAGATTTGGGGAGACAAACACTCAAATCAGAGCAACAATGTTTGGAACTTTCGTGTATCTGAATTCTGTAAGAAAGTTTAAATATGGCCCCTGCTTCAACCTCTGAAGAAGCACCTGACAGCAACGCCTGCTGAAAGCCAATCCTGCCCAATGCTGTGTCATGAGGGCTGAGATTTGGTGTCTTGACACTAGCCATGCCCGCTGGACGGTGGAAGCTCCAGAGCCCTAACTATTAATGTGCAAGTCAGAGGCCATAGCCACTAAGTTCCCTTAACCACTAAAGTCCATATAGCTATCCTCCAGAAATTTAATGCAGTAGCACAGGAGACCCCCTGTTGAACATCTAGTAACAACCATCACCTAAGATCATGGGGGAGTCCAGTTTGAATAGACTCTGAATCTGGAATAAAAGGAAATTCTAGTTCACCTCTAATGCCATTCTTAAATGTCTTTACCTTACTTCCCAACAACCCCTTAAGAGCTGTTTGGTTTTCTTGCTGTATTTGCCTCTTCTCAAAATCACTTAGCAGGTAGCAATACACAAAGAAACTTCTATAAATAAAGACATGCCACCCTTCTAAGTACCTCCAACAAGTAAATGAGATGACAACAGGGAGGATGCATGCAATTATTGTATAACTCCATTATGCGAAAGTGTAAGTCTTTCTTCCTCTGTGAATTTTTATTTACTCTATTGACTAGGTTAAAGTACCCTAAGATGTCTTTCTCAAAATTCCTTGCCCTTTTTTCAAAATTGATATTTTCAATTGGGTTATATGTTCTTGGGTGGGCAAAAGTTTTATTTCTCATTCACCACTATCTCAGTACTTAGTGCATTGTGTGATACACAATAAGTATGCAATACATGTTTTAAATTTGATTCCGTTTCTTCATATTATCTCCAGATTGGTGCCTGATTAGGTGAATGAATAAATATGTTTTTCCTTTAATAAAAACAAATAAATGTTAAAAACATTAAGAAAGCCTGAGAAAAATACATAAAATAAGTGGGAAAAAATTCACCCATTACTCATACTCACAAATGGGGTATGTATGGCCAATGTCAACATTATTAGCTGGAATTGTTGGGACAATTGGCTGTAAGCCAAGCCAATGATGAAACCTTGCTCTTGTACTTGGAGTTCCGGAATACATAATCCTGCCTCCATAAACCCATCCAACCTTATTTCTCACTGCTGACTAATAAGAACTTTGTGACCAAGACAAGTTCTTATATATGCATCTCTCTCATATGCCTGCACACACATATGGAATTATTCCTACATTTGTAACTTAATTCAAGAGTTCTCTAGTCTATAATTCCCTCTCTTTTCTTGTCCATATGGATGTGCGTGTATGTGTGTGTGTGTGTGTGTGTGTGTGTATCACCTATCCTTCCAGGGTCTACTCAAGGCTTTTCCTAAAAGCCTCACTCCACAATAATCTCTATTTCTGTAAGTTTCTTTTCTTCTTTCTTTTTTTTTTAAAGAGATGGGGTCTCACTCTGTTGCCCAGACTAGAGTGCAGTGGCACAATCACAGCTCACTGTAACCTTGACCTCCTCCCACCTAAGCCTCCCAAGTACTTGGGACTACAGGGATGCACCATTACCTGTGCCTAATTTATTTTCATTTTTTAGAAACAGAGTCTTGCCATATCTCCTAGACTGACCTCAAACTCCTGGCCTCAAGTGATCCTCCTGTGTAGCTGAGAAAACAAATGTGAGCCACAATGCCTGGTAGTAAATTTCTTTTTAATATCTGCAGAGCAGTTAGCACCTTACATACCACCACGCCCTCTTATTGCTCATGAAATTTAATTCTTTACTATATCCATATAATTTTATATGTCATCTGACTGGTTGTTTACATATGAATCACTTGTTTGAGTATATTAAAATAGTAAATATCTCAAAGTTCTTTTATAACAGTATTTATTATGAAATTGCTTTTGTGCAATGAATGGATTATACGAAAATTAACATTTGAGACTGAACTAATTTTATTAAAGACTAATAACCATACAGCATCTATTTCTGAATGCTTTGCCATTAGAAGACAGGATGAGGAAATGGTAAATAATGTGTTATGTAAGAGGCACTCTGGGTAATATTTCACTTGTATTATAAAATTTAATTGCTGAAACTTACTATGAGGTATATTATCATAGTTCTTTTTATAGATAAGAAAATTGAGACTTAGAAATGTATTTGGTGAGAATATCTATCTACCTAACATAAAATCTGTGCCTTAATTTAAGTGTATCTTCTAAATATACATAAATGCACACACACACACACAGACACACACAAAGAAAGACAGAAATGCAGAGACACAGAGTCAGAATTTGAACTGCTGCTTGAAATCTATGAACAGTATTAACTTATTCACTTTTTCTAAATCTATTGGGATTTACATCTACTTTACTCTTAACCTTTGTCTGAGAATGAGGGAAGATTTCTCTGTTAATATAAAATACATCAGGTTTCTGTTTTTAGAAGCACCCTGATATGGTTTGGCTGTTTCTCCACCCAAATCTCATCTTGAATTGTAGCTCCCATAATCCCCACGTGTCATGGGAGGGACCCAGTGGGAGGTAATTGAATCATGGGGGTAGGTTTTTCCCATGCTGTTCCTGTGATAGTAAATAAGCCTCATGAGATCAGATGGTTTTCTAAAGAGCAGTTCCCCTGAACACGCTCTCTTGCCTGCCACCATGTAAGACTTGCCTTTGCTCCTCCTTTGCCTTCTGCTGTGATTGAGAGGTCTCCCCAGCCATGCAGAACTGTGAGTCGATTAAAGCTCTTTTTCTTTATAAATTAACCCAGTCTTGGGTATTTTTCATAGCAATATGAAAATTAACTAATACAGTAAATTGGTACCAGTAGAGTGGGGTACTGCTATTAAGATACCCAAAAATGTGGAAGCAACTTTGGAACAGGGTAACAGGCAGAGATTGGAACAGTTTGGAGGACTCAGAAGACATGAAGATGTGGGAAAATTTGGAGCTTCCTAGAGACTTGTTGAATGGTTTTGACCAAGATGTTGATAGTGATATGGACAATGAAGTCCAGGCTGAGGGTGGTCTTAGATGGAGATAAGAAACTTATTGGGAACTGGAGCAAAGGTGATTCTTGCTACGCTTTAGCAAAGAGACTGGTGGCGTATTGGCCTGCCCTAGAGATCTGTGGAATTTTTAACTTCAGAGAGATGATTTAGGGTGTCTGGCAGAAGAACTTTCTAAGCAGCAAAGCATTCAAGACATGACTTGGGTGCTCTTAAAAGCATTAGTTTTATGCATTCACAAAGATATGGTTTGGAATTGGAACTTATGTTTAAAAGGCAAGCAGAGCATAAAAGTTAGAAAAATTTGCAGCCTGACTATGTGATAGAAAAGAAAAACCTATTCTGAGGAGAAATTCAAGCCAACTGCAGAAATTTGCATAAGTAATGAGGAGCCACATGTTAATCACCAAGACAATGGGAAAAATATTTCCAGAGCATGTCATGGGCCCAGAGGCCTACGAGGAAAAAATGGTTTTGTGGGCTGAGCCCAGGGCCTTGCTGCTTTGTGCAGTCTTGGGACTTGGTGCCCTGCATCCCAGCTGTGGCTAAAAGGGGTCAACATACAGCTCAGGCTGTTGCTTCAGAGGGTGGAAGCCCAAAGCCTTGACAGCTTCCATGTGGTGTTGGGCCTGTGGGTACACAGAAGTCAATAATTGAGGTTTGGGAACCTCCACCTAGATTTTAGAGGATGTATGGAAATGTATAGATGTCCAAGCAGAGGTGTGATGTAGGGGCAGAGCCCCCATGGAGAACCTCTGCTAGGGCAGTGTGGAAGGGAAATGTGGTGTTGGAGGCCCCACACAGAATTCCCACTGGACACTGCCTAGTGCAACTATAAGAAGAGGGCCATCATCCTCCCACCCCAAAACGGTAGATCCACCAATAGCTTGCATCATGTGCCTGGAAAAAGCTGTAGACACTTAATGCCAGCCTGTGAAATCTGCCAGGAGGTGGGCTGTACCATGCAAAGCTACAGGGGCAGAGCTGCCCAAGACCATGGCAACCCACCTCTTTCATCAGTGTGACCTGGATGTGAGACATGGAGTCAAAGGAAATAACTTTGCAGTTTTAAGATTTGACTGCCCTACTGGATTTCAAACTTGCATGGGGCCCTTTGTTTTAGACAATTTGCTCCCATTTGGAACAGGTGTATTTACCCAATGTCTGTATCCCCATTATATCTAGGAAGTAACTAACTTGCTTTGATTTTATAGGCTCATAGGCGGAAGGGACTTTCCTTGTCTCAGATGAGACTTTGAACTGTAGACTTTTGAGTTAATGCTGAAATGAGTTAAGACTTTGGGGGACTGTTGGGAAGGCATGATTGCTTTTGAAATGTGAGGACATGAGATTTGGCAGGGGCCAGGGTGGAATGACATGGTTTGGCTGTGTCCCCACCCAAATCTCATTTTGAATTGTAGCTCCAGTAATCCCCCCATGTCATGGGAGGTACTCAGTGAGAGGTAATTGAATCATGGGGGCAGATTTTTCCCATGCTGTTTTTGTGATAGTGAATATGTCTCATGGGATCTGATGGTTTTATAAAGGATAGTTCCCATGCACATGCTCTCTTGCCTGCCACCATGTAAGATGTGACTTTGTTCCTCCTTTGCCTTCCACCATGATTGTAAGGCCTCCCTAGCCATGTGGAACTGTGAGTCCATTAAACCTCTTTTTCTTCATAAATTAAGCCAGTCTCAGTTATTTCTTCATAGAAGCATGAAAAAAGACTAATGCACACTCTAAATGCTATTTACTCTGTACATGTATTCATATTTAGAATAACTACTCAAATTTAACTGTAGTTAAAATTAACTTTTAATGAGAATGCATTCTAGTAAAATAGGTAAATTTTATGGTTAAACTTTCCATAAACATAGATAATTATTGCATCTAATTTACTAGATTGTTTTGGAAATGCATCAACTAATACATGTAAAATACATGCCTCATCCTAAGAAGTACAAAACAAATGTTAACTATTGTTATCATTATTTTATTGTTATCACTGTCAATCCATTAACAAAAACTCATAGTTTAACAATAAATTGTGTTCTGTTCTACCTGTATGCCATTCTGGACCAGAATTTCAGATACTAGAAACTTCTTTTCATAGTTTTTCTGATTTTCCTAATGAATGTGACTACATGTATAAATAAATGAGGAAAGAGATACTTGGGAGGCAAACTCCAAAGTATGATCCATGACTTCCTTTTCTCATTTCTGTTCTACATAATAAAGTTCTGATTGGGATAGACAAAAAGTGCTTCAGACACTCTAAAATATCAGCTGGAGATGAACAGACCAGAATTAGAAACACAACATCCAGTAGAACCAAGGTCTCAACAGCCTTATTTCTAGTTTTTCATTTCACGTAAAAAGTTTACTGATTTGGAAACATACAGATTTTGTTGTTCTTTCTTTTCTTCTTCTGCTGCTGCTAATAATGATACACACATTTGCTTTTTATGGTGTCTTTTTCTCTCAGAAAGATATATGTGTGAGAAAGCACATCATCATTAAAATACTTTCTTGATTTCAAAATAGGATTTGCAGTATAAATAAGCAAGTATCATGAGGAAACTTGAAAATGTTCATGGAAATGTGTATTATGAAAAACTATGGATAAGTTTCTAAATTATTTTGCACCAAAATAAACTTGTACTAACTTATCACATGTCTGAACAGGTTCTAGTTTAAGGAACTAAGAGGAATAACATATCAGTTTGAAAACCACCTCTATATTTTTAAGTTTTTGGTGAAGTTTACTTTGAAGAATGGTGAAATCACTAATGCTTTATGAAAAGTTTATGAGACAATTCCCCAAAGAAATTGGCAGTTTACAAATGGATAACTCATTTTAAAAAGGGATCAAAAGATGTTGATGATGAAGCCCACAGTGGCAGATCATCTATATCAATTTGCAAGCAAAAAATTCATTTTGTTCATGCCCTAACTGAAGAGGAATTGTGATTAACAGCAGAAACAATAGCCAATTCATTCAGCTTATACAATTCTGACTGAAAAATTAAAGTAGAGCACACTTTCCACTTGATGTATGCCAAAATTCATGTGCCCAAATCAACTGCAGAAATTTTAGATGAGTGAAATTTCAACACAAATTTTAATTGAGTGAAATTAAGATCCTGAAGCATTTCTTCAAATAACTATTACAGGAGATGAAACATGGCTTTCCCAGTATACCTTGAAGACAAAACACAATCAAAATAATGTCTACCCAAGTGATAGAAGTGGTCCAGTCAAGGCAAAATTGGACCAGTCAAGACCAAAGGTCATGGCAGTTTTGGGGGATGCTCAAGGCATTTCACTTCTTGACTTTCTGAAGAGCCAAAGAATGAAAACATCTGCTTTCTGAAGAGCCAAAGAATGATACCATCTGCTTATGATGAGAGTGTTTTGAGAAAGTGAGCCAAAGCTTTAAAAGAAAAATGCCCAGGAAAGATTTAACAGAGAGTCCTTTTCCACCACAACAATGCTCCCACTCATTTCTCTCGTCAAACGAGGGCAATGTTGTGAGATTTTTAATGAGAAATCATTAGGTATCCCCCTCACAGTACTGATTTGGCTTCTTCTGACTTCTTTTTGTTTCTTTATCTTAAAATATATGGGAAAAGCATTCATTTTTCTTCAGTTAATATTGTAAAAAAGATTTCATTGACATAGTTAAATTCCCAAGACCCTCAGTTCTTTAGAGATGGACTACATGGCTGTTGTCATCAGTTGCAAAGTGTCTTGACCTTTATGAAGCTTATGTTGAGAAATAACTTCTCTATCTTTTAATTTCATTTTTTCATAAACATATTAAATTTTCTTCATATACTTTAATGCTTTGAAAGTATAAAATGTGAATAAACTATCCAAATCAAATATTTAATATTTAAATTTGATCTGTCATTTCTAGTATTATTACCAAAGAACATACACTTTTTTCTCTTTCTAAAAATGCAATTAAATTACAGTGAGCTAGTTCTGGCATATCTACAGATATTTGTGGTAAATGCTCTTCACTGAGGATACAGGAAATAAAACAAATGAGTTCTGCTGAACAAATCCAAAATAGTATTGCAGAGGAATCCTAAAGACTTAAGATGTTAAGATCATTCTCCACAAACGATTTCAATAACACATTTGCTACTATTATAATAAATCATCATTTTAATAATCCCTGGTAGAGAACAATGCACCAAACCACAGCAACTGACAATTTGAGGAGGATGTATGAATGTATTGGTATAAGCTTGTATTTTAAGTAATTCCATTAGCTGATACTCTGTATTTGATCTTTGGGATCAAAATGAGAAACTAAATATCTGTTGCCTGATTTTATGAAAAATCCACAAAAGCTATGAGAATGGTGAATTCTGGTGCAAAAGCCTATTGAACTGTAGGTTTATTAAATAGAATGAAATGAAATTTTTAGTAAACAAAAAAGCAACAATTAAATTTCACCAAATCACATTTTTTTCCTTCCTAATTCAACCTTATGGCTGCAATTGTGTTCCTGCTAGTCTGAAGCTCTTTTCCTCTAATCGCCTGTCGTTCCCTGCATATGTGCTGTGTTTCACACTGGGAGAGCTCTTGCCCCAAATGCCTAAGCACTGTAGCTAAATCTCCAAGATACCTGGTTGTGGCCACTGGAGAGCAAAGGACAGGCTCAAAAAGCCCCTGGGTAGTTGTATTTTTCCTTTTCACTATGAGATAAATTTGCTTGAAGTCTTTAACAAAGAAAACAGTCATTGGTTCATCTTTCTCATGTTTAATTTTTTGTTTCCTTTCCCTCCTACAGTAGGATGACATCTTAAGACACTAGATTTAATATCTCAGGCCCCACTGAAGCTTTCAGTGTCTGCAGAGCTTTTCTAGCAAATCATCACCCTAGACTTAATTTCAAACAATAAAGACATGAAATATGAATGACTCCATGTGCTATTAATCTGTTCCCTTTTAGAACAAACTCCATAAGTGCAAGATATTTTAGTATTGTCTTGACAGTGGCCAAATATAACCTACTTTGAGGTGGGTATTAAATATAATGGTACTGTTACAATAAATTACTCATTTAATAGAAAAAAAAAAACCCTACAAATCAAATTATGGTCCTTTCAGTGTAACACTAGAAAAACTATGTATGTAAATTCAAAAAAACAAACAAAGAGGTATTCTATTAAAGTCACAAGATGCTATTAATCAAAAGACAAATGAATCAGATTATAAAAAAGTAAATATATAACTAAATCTTGTTAATCATGCTCAGTTGTATTTTATGTACAGTTTGGACACTGCTATAAATAACACTGTTACATGAGGTATTATACAAAGAAGTGAATAAAAAATCATAAGATAATTAAAGAAAATAACAGTGAAAAATATATAAGTAGCAAAACTAGAAGGAAAAACAAAATAAATACTGGGTACTCATAATCTCAATAGCATGACTGCAAAAGAAGAAAGGGACAAAGAAAAAGGACTGATAGTGAATTGGAAGAATCAAAATGTAGGATTGTACAACTAAAGGAGACATTTAAACATTTCTAAGAAGGTTATCAAATGCCAAAATTATAATTTATAACTGCAATATTAAAAACATAATAAAATGAAAATGTGCCAGTTCAGAATAACCCCAAAGACCCAGAACTTGAAACAAAGTAATCCAGGCCTGGAATAATCAGCAGATAGATCAATTATTTAGAACCCAGTTCAGTTCAGTATCTGCCAGTCTTCTGATATCACCTAAAGTCAAAGGCACTGTGACAGACACGCATAGAAGGAAGGGATTTTGACTAAAAGGTTTGTGGAACCAGTATTATAGGATTTTTTAGATTAAGACCACAAGTCTTTGTGTATCAGATTCACCTGGGGTACTTGTTGAAAATGCAAACATTGTAGTCTTATCCATCTCGTAGAAGCAGAAGGAATATGTAGGTAGAGAATTAGCAACTTATCAGTACCCCCAAATATTCATTATATATATATATATATGTTTAGTACATATACATACTAAATTACATTATATATGTATACATATTTAGTGTATATATACTAGATTATATTATGTATATTTATATATATTTAGTATATACACTAAATGGATATATATCTTCTAGGACTTTATTTAATTTAAAAGTAGAAGCAGCTCTGAAATATAGAAGATGAAAAAAGATCTGCAAGTCATTTACTCACAAAGTCCCTTCATAATCCAAGACCTGACAAATTTATCTTGACAGCTAGTAAAATTAGTCATTCTAACTTTCAGATTTGTAAGGTAGAGATTGTTTTAAGCTTAAGAAAGAAAAGTTGTGGTAAAATAAATTTACATCTTTATTAAAGTTATGATAAAGCATTTTAAGTTATTTTCTAATAAAATATTTTTTACTTCTCATTTTAGCAAACCAATTTTCTGTCTACCCCTCCCTCCCACCATGAAAAATATTACAAAAAAAGTTCTCCCTCTTTGAAGAAGTGAACAAATCAAAGGTCTGTGTTATGTGATAATCTTGCTGAAATATGAAAAGACACAGGTCAGCTGAAGGGAAAGCATAGAAACCTAAAGTGAACATCCAGTATGAATAAAAGGAAGTGTTCTACTTAATTTTCAGAAAAAAAGTCAAGAATAGATTAAAAGTAATGACTAAAAATAGCTAAGAAATGTGTACTGCCACATTAACAATATGACTATATCATAAAATATCTTCCCCTTCTAAAACAATGGGACATTGTGTAAATAATGACAAAAATAAGATTAAGTGAATTTCTAAATCACCAGAAATTTAAAGAAAAAAGTATCACTAAAGACAATGCAAAACATAACCAACCAAATGAATGAATCATAAGCTGAAACCAGAATGGTAAGAGAAAGTAGAAAACAAGACTCGTCTGGGGATAAATTACCATTCCAGAAATATTATCAGGAGTCAATGGATGCATATGGAGGGACAGCAAACCAACCCTAGGACCTGTAGCTCATTTGAAACCCCATGATACAGCTGGCAAAACCAAATAAGCTATATCTTCTGTGAACATGTTGACTGAGAAAAATTGGAAACTAAAAAGAAATCTATTTGTTTCTGGGATTCTGGGTGTAAAAAAAAAGATGACAGTTACAATATTAGTCTGTACTAGAAACTGAAAATCACAATACTGCTTTCAAACAAATCCAGGTTTCAAATTTATATTACTCATGTGTTCATGGAAAATCCAAGTTAAGAAATGTAATTTATCTGGTCTCAAATAGAAGCACTCCCCTGGCAATGTCTGAAGAGAAAATGTCTGAGAATTTTCAGAATTACTGAAAAAACACAAATCCACAGTTACAAGATATACGAAGATAGGCTGCACAACAATGAAAACCAAACCTAAACCATTAGAGTGACACTGAGAAACACCAAAGACAAACATAAACATTCAGAGAAAATTCATATTACCTATAAAGATGTATTGACACATCCTAAATTGCCCCATGATAAGACTCATCTTCGTTTAATCTCCTCCCTTTGTGCATAGGCTGAATATGTGACTTCCTTCTAGTCAATAGATTATGACAAAGATGATGAGTTATGGGAATATGACAAAGGGAATTGTGATCACTTTTTTGATAAGGTTATATTTCGTAAGGCTCAGTCTTCCAGACTGGAACGAGAGACTCTCCTTTGCTGGCTCTGAAGAAGTTGAGTGGCATGTGAAAGAGCCTGTGAAAGAGCCACATGGCAATTGCAGTGGCCTGTGGTAGCTGAGAGCAACCTCCGGCTGATAGATAGCAAGGAAGCAGACTTCAGTCCTACAATCCTACATTCACGAGGACAATTGTAGTCCCAGAACCCCTGCAATCACAAAAAGCTGAATTCTATTAACCTCTTGAGGTTAAGAAAGAACATACACTGGAAAGTACTTCAGTCCTACAATCCTGCAATCACAAGGAAATTGTTGTCCCACAAGCCCTACAATCACAAGGAGCTGAATTCTGTTAACCTCTTGTGGTTAAAAAAGAACACCATGCACTGGAAAGGAATGCAACTCAGTGGACACTTTGATTGCAGCTTAGAGAGAGACCCTTAACAGAAACCCCAGCTAAACCATTTCTGGACTTCTGACCCACAGAAATTGTGAAGTAACAAATTTATATTGTTTAAAGCTACTAGTTTGTGCTAATTTTTATGTAGCTATAGAAAACTACGACACATCATTTTGGTACCAGAAGAAGAGTCTGAACCCACAGAAACATGTTCAGAATCTATGAGACATAGCTAAAGCAGCCCTCCAAATAAACTTATAGCATTAAAAGCATATAGCAATATACTGAAAACAAAAAACGTAACTCAAAAAGAATAGAAAAAGACTAACAAAGTAAATTAAAACAAATAGAAAAAGTTACTAAGGTAATTTGAGTTCGAAAACAGAAAATAAAAAGTGGTTTCTTGAAGAAAACAGCAAAATATACAAAGATGAGAAAGGAGACAATGAGAAATACATGAAACAAAAAATGGAAAAGGTACAATGTTCACCAAAAATATAAGGATTTTAAAACATTTTAAGATTCTATTGTGCAACTGTATGCAACTTAATTTTTAAAAACTAGATAAAATATATAGCTTTTAAAGAAAATATAACTTACAAAAATGGCTTCAATGGAAGCAGCAACTTTGAACAGTCAATTTTTTGTAGAAGAAATAAAAGAAGTTGTCAAAGAACTTCCTCTCTACCCCTTCTCCAAAGTTACTAAAACAGTGGTTTCAAGGAAAAAAATTTATAAAACCTTAAAGACTAAATGATCTTAATGCTACTTAAACTATGCCAGGAAGTTAATGAAAAAGTACAACTTCCCATTGATCAAACACAAGAAACAATTAGTGAGCTTGAAGACAGGCTGTATGAAAATACATGATCAGAGAAAATAAAAGAAAAAAGACTAAAAATGAATAAAGCACAAGTACGAGATCTAGAAAATAGCCGTAAAAGGGCAAATCTAAAGGTGATTGGCCTTAAACAGGAGGTACAGAGATAGAGGTAGAAAGTTTATTCAAAGGGTAATAACAGTGAACTTCCCAAACCTAGAGACAGACATCAATATTCAAGAACAAGAAGGTTTTAGAACACCAAGCAGATTTAACCCAAAGAAGACTACCTCAAGGCATGTAATAACGAAACTCTTAAAGGGCCAGGATAAAAAATGATCTTAAAAGCAGCAAGAGGAAAGAAACAGCATACAATGAAGCTCCAATAAGTCTGGCAGCAACCTTTTCAGTAGAAACCTTACAGTCCAGGAGAGAGTGGCATGACATATTTAAAGTACAAAAGGAAAATGATTTTTAATCCTAGAATAGTATACCTAGCAAAAATATCCTTCAAACCTGAAAGAGAAATAAAGATTTTCCCAGAAAAAAGCTAAAAGAGTTCATCAACACCAGACCTATCTCATATGAAATGCTAAACGGACTTCTTCAATGTGAAAGGAAAGGACATTAATGACAATAAGAAATCATCCGAAGGTACAAAACTCATTAGTAATAGAAAGTGCACAGAAAAATACAGAACATTGTAACAGTGCAATTGCGGCATGTAAACTACTCATATCTTAAATAGAAAGAATGAAAGATGAACTGGCCAAAAATAATAGCTACAATAACTTTAAGACATAGACAGTACAATAAGATATAAATAGAAACAACAAAAAGTTAAAAAGTGGGAGGATGAAGCTGAAGCATAGAGTTTTTATTAGTTTTCTCCTTGTTTATTGGTTGATTTATGCAATCAGTGTTAAGTTGTCACCAGTTTAAAATAATGGGTTATAACCAAATGTCCATCAAGAGATAAATGAATAAACAAATGTAGCATATTCATACAATGAAATACTATTAGAAAATATTATAGGAACAGCTATACAAAGGAAGTACTTATGACACATGTTACAACAGGGACGAACTTTGAAGAGATCGTGCTAAGTGAAAGAAACCATTCACAATGGACCACATGCTGCACAATTCTATTTATATGGAATGTCCAGAATAGCCACACCTATAGGGACAAAAAGTAGATTAGTGGTTACCTAGGACTGTAGGGGATACAGAGATGAAGGGGGTGGGATAAAGGGGATGGGAATGACTAAAGGGGTCCATAGGGTTTCTTTTTGGGATAACAAAAAAATGTAATAAAGTCAATTGAGTTACAGATGCACAATCAAGTGAATGTACTAAAAGTTATTGAATTATACACTTTAAATGGGTGAATTGTATGATGTGTGGATTATATGTCAGTAAAATTGCTTTTTTAAATAGTAAAATAAAATAAAATAATGGGTTATAAAATATTTGCAAGTCTCATGGTAACTTCAAGTCAAAAAATAATACAATGGATATAGAAAAAATAAAAAGCAAGAAAATCAGTATCAGCAGAGAAAAACACCTTTGCCAAAGGAAGACAGGAAGGAAGGAAATAAGGGAGAGAAGACCACAAAACAACCAGAGGGCAAATAACAAAATGGCAGAAGTAAGTCCTTACCTATCAATAAAAACATTGAATGTAAATGGACTAAACTCTCCAATCAAAAGACATAGAGTGGCTGAGTGGATTAAAAAACAAGACCAAACAATCTTGCCTACAAGAAGCACATTTTACCTGTAAAAACACAGATAGACTGAAAATAAAGAAATGGTAAAAGATATTTCATGCCAATGGAAACCAAAAAGGAGCAGAAATAGCTATACTTATATCAGACGAAATAGATTTCAAGACAAAAACTATCAGAGACAAAGATCATTATATAATGATAAAAGGGTCAGTTCAGTAAGAAGATATAACATTGTAAATATAGATGTACCCAAAACTGGAGCACCCAGACATGCAAAGCAAGTATTTTTAGAGCCGAGAGAGAGAGGCTCCAATATAATAATAGCTTGAGACTTCAACACCCCACTTTCAACATTGGTCAGATCATTCAGACATAAAACCAACAAGTAAACATCGTACTGAATCTGCACTGTTGATCAAATGGACCTAATAGATATTTACACAACATTTCATCCAATGGCTGCAGAATACACATTCTTCTTAGCACATGAATCATTCTCAAGGACATACCATATGTTAGGCCAAAAAAGAAGTCTTAAAACATTCAAATATTGAAATAATATTTAATACCAAGTATCTGCTCTGATCACTATGAAATAAAAGTAGAACTCTGCTGGGTGTGGGGCTCATACCTGCAATCCCAGCACTTTGGGAGGGCGAGGCAGGTGGGTCACCTGCAGTTAGTAGTTCGAGATTAGCCAGACCAATATGGTGGAATCCCATCTCTACTAAAAATACAAAAATTAGCCAGGCATGGTAGTGTGCAACTGTAGTCCCAGCCACTCAGGAGGCTAAGACAGGAGAATCGCTTGAACCTGGGATGCAGAGGTTGCAGTGAACCGAGATCACACCACTGAACTCCAGTCTAGGTGACAGACCGAGACGCTATCTCGAAAAAAAAGAGAAGAAAAGAAAAAAAAAAAAAAAATAGAACTCAATAGCAAGAGGTACCGTGAAAACTATACAAAAACTGAACAATGTGTTCCTGAATGACCAGTGGGTTAATGAAGAAGTTAAGAAGAAAATTGAACAATTTCTTTAAATAAATGATAATGGAAACACAACATACCAAAACCTAGAGGCCACAGTGAAAGCAAAATTATGAGGGAAGTTTATAGATATGATTGCTTGCATGAAAATAGTAGAAAGACTTCAAATAAACAACCTAATTATACATCTTAAATAACTAGAAAAGCAAGAGCAAACCAAACCCAAAATTAGTAGAATAAAAGAAATCATAAAGATCTGAGCAGAAATAAATGAAATTTAAAGGAAGAAAACAATGCAAAATATCAATGAAACAAAAAGCTAGTTTTTTGAAAATATAAACAAATTTGACAAAACTTAAGCAGACTAAGAAAAAAAGAGAGAATACCCAAATGAATAAAATCAGAGATAAAAAAGGAGATAGTACAATCAATATTTCAGAAATTCAAAGGATTATCAGAGGCCACTATGAACAACTATATGCCAATAAATTGGAAAACCTAGAAGAAATGAACAAATTACTAAATACATACAACCTACCAAGATTGAACCATGAAGAAATCTAAAACCTGAACAGGCCAGTAACAAGTACAAGATTGAAGCTGTAATAAGCAGTCTTTCAGCATAAAAAAAGTCAGGACCTTATGCCTTTACTGCTGAATTTTACAAAATATCAATCCTTCTCAAGCTATTTTTAAAAACAGAGGAGCAGGGAATACTTTCGAGCTTGTTTTAGGAAGCAACTACTACCCTGATACCAAAATTAGAAAAAGACACATTAAAAAAAGAAAACTATGGACAACATCTCTGATGACTATTGATGCAAAAATTCTCAACAAAATACTAGCAAACCAAATTCAACAGTATGTTAGAAATATCATTCACTATGACCAAGTGGGATTTATCCCTGTGATGCAAGGATGATTCAACATATACAAATCAATCAATGTCATACATCATATCAACAGAATGAAGGACAAAATCATATGATCATTTCAATTGATGCTGGAAAAGCGTTTGATAAAATTCAACATCCCTTCAGATAAAAACTCCCAAAAAACTGGGTACAGAAGGAACATGCTTCAATATAATAAAAGTAATATATGACAGACTCACATCATACTGAATGGGGAAAAACTGAAACTCTTCCTCTAAGATCGGAAAAATTACAAGGATGCTCCCTGTCAACACTGTTACTCAACATAGTACTGGAAGTCCTAGCTTGAGCAATCGAACAAGAGAAAGACATAAAGGGCATCCAAATTGGAAAGAAAAAAGTCAAATTATCCTTGTTTGCAGATGATATGATCTTATATTTGGAAAAACCTAAAGACTCCACCAAAAAAACTAATGCATACAAAAATCAGCAGCATTTCTATATGCCAACAGTGAACAATCTGAAAAAGAAATTTAAAAAAGTAACTTTGGGAGGCCGAGACGGGCGGGTCACGAGGTCAGGAGATCGAGACCATCCTGGCTAACACTGTGAAACCCCGTCTCTACTAAAAAATACAAAAAACTAGCCGGGCGAGGTGGGGGCGCCTGTAGTCCCAGCTACTCGGGAGACTGAGGCAGGAGAATGGCGTGAACCCGGGAGGCAGAGCTTGCAGTGAGCTGAGATCCGGCCACTGCACTCCAGCCCCAGCGACAGAGTGAGACTCCGTCTCAAAAAAAAAAAAAAAAAAAAGTAAATTCATTTGCAATAGCCACACATAATATTCAATACCTAGGACTTAACCAAGAAATGAAAGATCTCTATAATGAAAACTATAAAGAATAACTGATGAAAGAAATTGAAGAGGACACCGAAACATTACAAAATTCCATTTTCATTGACTGGAAGAATCAACATTGTTAAAATGTCCACACTACCACAAGGAACCTAAAGATTCAGTGTAATCCCTATCAAAATACCAATGACATTCTTCACAGAAATAGAAAAAAAAATCCTAAAATTTATATGGAACCACAAAAGGCTCAGAATAGTCAAAGCCATCCTGAGCAAAAAGAACAAAACTGAAGGAATCACAATACCTGACTTTAAATTACACCACGAGCTATGCTAACCAAAACAACATGATGCTGGCTTAAAAACAGACACACAGACCAGTGGAGCAGAACAGATAATCCAGAAACAAATTCACACACCTACGGTGAACTCATTTTCAAAAAAGATGCCAGGAACATACACTGGGAAAACTGGATATCCATATGCATAAGAAAAAAGCTAGACCCCATCTCTTACATGTGGAAGAAAATCCACATGTACGCAGACCCACACAGTTCAAAGCTGTGTTGTTTACGGTCAACTATATATAAGTATGTAATTATCATATTCTCCCGGAAAATTAAAACTTTTATCAGTATGTAGTCAGGCTTTATCTCTAGTAATAATTCTGGCTTCATGTCTCAAAAATAAATAAAAAGTTAAAAATTAAATTGTAGCAAACAGAATTCAATAGTTTCTGAAATGGGTATTTTACCATTAGGAAATTCATTTTAAAAATTCACCTTATTAAGGAGAAGTTTATATGATCATGTCTATTTATGCCAAAAATGCATTTCACATAAATTAACACCAATTTATAAGAAATTTGATGAAATACAAATTAATGAATCTTTTCTTACTGTGATAAATCATATATGTTTCTCAACATAGAAGTCAGCATCTTACTAAATGAAGAAACACTGAGATAATCCCACTAAAGAAAAGAATAATGTAAGGAGTACCCACTATCTAGCTTATTATTTAACATAATATTGAAAGTTGAGCCAATAAAATTAATGAAAGCAATTTGAGGAATAATAATTAAAACTGAAGAATTAAGATTATCTTTGTTTACAGATGATATGATTGTATATCTAGAAGCCTCATAATAATAAGTTGGAATTGCAAACAATAAAATAATTGGTAAAGTAACAAGATTAATATAAAATCAATTCTCCAAATATGTAAAACTTACCATATAGAAGATAATACTAGAAGAGAATATCCCATTTACACCAGGACTAGAGAAAATAAAACACCTAGGCAAAAGCCTAACACAAAATGTGCAAAAGCTGTAGAAAGAAAACTATAAAACACTGTAAGACATGGCATGTATCTTTAAAAATGCAAGGATATAAATATTCTTGTTAGAAAGATTCAAAATCAGTAAGATGTCAATTTTCTCTAAGTTACCTTCTAAATACAATACAACACCAATTTTTTTAATGTCATTTTTTTCTGGAGCCAGACAAGTTTTTATTTTAATGTTTATTTTAGGTTCATGGGTATATGTGCAGGTTTGTTATACAGGTGAATTGGGTGTAACAGGGGTTTGGTGTACATATTATTTTGTCACCCAGGTAATAAGTAGAGTGCTCAACAGGTAGTTTTACAATCCTCACCGTCCTCCCTCCCTCCACCTTCAAGTAGGTCCCAGTGTCTGTTGTTCCCTTTTTTGTGTCCATATGTACTCACTGTTTAGCCTCCACTTATAAGTGAGAACATGTGGCATCTGATTTTCTGCTCCTGTGTTAGTTCACTTGGGATAATGGCCTTCAGCTCCATCCATGGTGCTGGAAAAGACATGATCTTGTTCTTGTTTTACGGCTGCATAGTATTGCATGTTACACATGTACCACATTTTATTTATCCAATCCACCACCAATGAGCACCCAGGTTGGCTCCATGTATTTGCTATTGTGAATAGTGCTGCGATGAACTTACGTGTGAATGTGTCTTTATGGTAGAACAATTTGTACTCATTTAGATGTATACTCAATAATGGGATTGCTGGATTGAATGATAATTCTGCTTTGAATTCTTTGAGGCAAACTGCCTTCCACAATGGCTGGACTAATTTGCATTCCCACCAGCAGGGTATAAGCATTCCCTTTTTTCCACAGCCTCACCAGAATCTGTTATTTTTTGTCTTTTTAATAATAACCATTCTGACTAGTATGAGATGGTATCTCACTGTGGTTTGATTTGCATTTATCTAATGATTTGTGATGCTAATTATTTTTTCATATGCTTGTTGGCTACATGTATGTCTTCTTTTGAAAAGTGCCTGTTCATGTCCTTTGCCCAGTTTTTAACGAGGTTGGAAATTAACAACCTAACATCACACCTAGAGGAACTAAAGAAACAAGAGCAAACCAACCTCAAAGCTAGCAGAAGACAAGAAATAACCAAAATTAGAGCTGAACTAAAGGAAATTGAGACGCAAAACAAACAAACAAACAACAACAACAACAAAAACCCCATAGTCTCCGCCCAAAAGCTCCTTCAGCTGATGAACAACTTCAACAATTTCATGATACAAAATCAGCAAACAAGGATCAGTAGCATTCCTATACACCAACAACGTCCAAGCTGAGAGGCAAATCAAAACACAACCCCATTCATGATAGCCACAAAAATAATAAAACATGTAGAAATACAGCTAACCAGGGAGGTGAAATATTTCTGCAATGAGAATTACGAAATATTGCTCAAAAAAATCAGAGATGACAAAAATAAATGGAAAAACATGCCATACTCATGGATAGGGTGATTTTAAAGTTTAAATGTAAGAATAGCGAGGAAAAAATATTGTGGGGAAATAAAAGTGTGAGAATGGATAGCTGGAATTACCTATTAACATATAAATGTCCTGCAAATAAAACAGTGTGATATTAGTAAAAGAATAAATGGACAAAATGAAAATCCATAAATTGACTCACCTGAATATGGAAACTTTGTGTATAATCAAGTGGACATCTCAAATCACTAGAAAAAGAAGAATTTTAAAATAATAACTAGACAACTATATAGGGATATGGAAAACTGGATTAACTCCTCAGACTATACACCACAATAAATTCCAAAGATATCAGAGATATAAATGTGAAATATTAACCGCTGAGAATATGACTCAATATCCAGGTTGCACCATAAACAAAAAATCAAAAGGAAATAGCAAATTGGAAAAAGCATTAGTAACTAATATCACAAAAAATTAATATTCTTTGTTAATTATAAAATGGAGAAGAATAAGGCCAAGGGCAACAGAGAAAATGTGCAAAAGATATGAACAGTTTATAGCGGAGAAAATTATAAGTATATTGTACTGAATTGCATATTGTTCCCCCAAAGTTCAAGTTCACCTGGAACCTCAGAACATGATCTTATTTGGAAAAGGAGTTTTTGCAGATGTAATTAATTAAGATGCGGTACAGCAAACTATCACGAGAACAGAAAACCAAACACTGTATGCTCTCACTTATAAGTGGGAGCTGAACAAAGATGAACACATGGACACAGGGAGGGGAACATCACACACCATGGCCTATTGGGGAATGGGGGGCTAGGGGAGGGATAGCATTCAGAGAAATACCTAACGTAGGTCACGGGTTGATGGGTGCAGCAAACCACCATGGCATGTTATACCTATGTAACAAAACTGTACGTTCTGCACATGTAACCCAGAACTTAAAGTATAATTTTTAAAAAGATGAGGTAATAATAGATTAGGGTGGCCCTAAGTCCAATGACTGGTGCACTTATAAGAAGGCTATATGAAAACACAGAGAGACCTAGAGAGAAGGTCATGTGAGAAAGAAGGTAGAGAATACAGCGATGCGTCTACAAGCCAAGGATCATCAAGGACTGTCAGCAACTACCAGAAGCTAAGAGAGAAATAGGGAATGTTTCTCACTTAAAGCCTCCAGAAGGAATCAATCCTGCCAACACCTTGATTTCAAACCTCTGACCTCCAAGACTGTGGGATAATAAATTCCTGTTGTTTGAACCCACCAAAGTTGTGGTAATTTGTATGGCAGCCCTAGGAAACTAATACATGGCCCTAACATGAGAAATAGGCAATAGGAGAAGTGCAATATTTAAAAATCAGAATAAAAAAACATTTTGCATCCACCTAACTCACAAAAATTTTGAAATTGAGGCAACAGTGTGTGTTGGCAAGTGGCTAGAACTTTCATTTGCTGCTGCTCTGCTGCTACCTGAAAGTATAAGTTGAAGGAGCATCTGAAAAACATTTCTGACACATGCATACCTTACATACTAGTTATTCGACTCTCAGATATTTTCCTGAGAGCACGTCTTCCTAAATAGTGCACTTTAGGTAACAGGAATGCTGAATTTCTCTCCTTAGTCCTTGCAATGTGTGAGAGGGCCTGGGCAATTGCCTCTGGCCAGAGCAGCCCCATTTGTTTGTGCCGGTGAACCACAGAAGGAATGTTAGTTCCTAAGTGTGGTGTCCTATTAAGAAGATTAGGAAATACTGCTGTAGAAAAGTTCTTGTATACATGCTTTAGGAGATATGAGAAAGAATGTTTGTAATAGCATAGTTATTAGCAGAAACACTAAAAACAAATGTCCATTGATAGGCAACTGGGTGAGTACAGTGTGATAGATTAATGCAATACGACACTACCTAGCTCTGATGTGGATGAATCTCAAAGAGAAATGTTGAGTGAAAAAAGCAAGTTGCAGCGGAATGCATACTGTATAATCTCAGGGTTCAGTAAGATTCTGCTTCTTAAGCTAAATGGTGGGCATCTGGGATTTTGCTTTATTATTTGGGGGAAGGAAGGAGATGGTGGTGATATTGTGTGTAAATATGTTCATATTTTGAGAACAGAGGGAAAAGACATAAATTATCTGCATAAGCTAATATTTCTTTTAATCCTATTCAAATTGTGCCATCTTAAAAGTAAATATGATTATCGATATTGTTTAAACAAAGGGCTCCACATATCATTTTTTTCAAAGGAGCACTATGCAAAGGCAACCCTGCTGAAATCCTTTTCAGACAAGCATGCTCACCTGTATGTTATTTAGGTCACAATGCCATGATTGAAGCATTTCCACTCATCTACTACAAGTAAAATCTAAACTATAGGTAGCATTTCTAGAATGAAGTACATTTTATAGAGCTATCAGTTGTGAATTTAATGCTATTAAATAAAAGATAACATTTATATCAGGACAGAGAAATTTGGTTC
Source organism: Rhinopithecus roxellana (assembly GCF_007565055.1). NCBI lineage: Eukaryota > Metazoa > Chordata > Mammalia > Primates > Cercopithecidae > Rhinopithecus > Rhinopithecus roxellana. The sequence continues at coordinate 182,645,955 of NC_044550.1, read as the reverse complement.
CTTGTTTCCCGGAATGGATTGAAGGAAAGTTTCTCATTTTTTTGCTACTGCAGAAACAGCACATTCTTGAATTCTGTGATTGAAAAGCATAAATTCAACATTTTCCCGAGGTTTCATTGTTTCTTCATTGTCAAAAATGTTGAAATCCATGTTTCATATGTGACTAAATGATGACAAACATGAATGCAAACATACACGTTTGAATTATTTAAACTGTAACATGATCAATTCATTAAATGAAATGGTATCTGTGTCAGATATTGATTTGTTCTGGTCTGTTATAATCATACTGATGACAGACAATGTCTGATATAATGAGTCAGATTACCTTAGCAACTGCTTTCAATATTCCCATCTTTCATGATTTTCGTTGCTGTCCTTCAGTGATTCTCAGCGATCTCTCTCAGGCAAGGCTCTGATGTATACCCCTTTTCTAAAAACATCTCCAAGTAAATCCCAGGACCTCAACCTTAGCAGGCAGAACATGACGTATTGCTCAGGTCACAGATTGAACCTTCACTTCTGCACAAAATGATTAAGCCAGCTTAATTTCCCCCAGCTTTCACCTGGGTCCCTGTGTACATCCATGCAGATTTTGCATTACCGAAGTCCAGAAAGTCATTCTCTACACGAGAGTATGAATGGCACCCACCCCTGGGGCTGTGCAAGGCCCTTCATCACATATATAGGGCTTATTTTCCCAAACAGAGCTCTAGTGATAAAACAGCTGCTTGTCCCTTTTGTACCCTGTAAATGGAAAAATCTCCCTTCAGGGAGAATCTTGCCCAGTAGGCATAAGTAATGCCTTCACAGCCATCCTGTTGACTTCCTGTTGCACTCTTGGATACTCTGTGTATTATAAAGATTGATAACAAGATCCCTAATTCAACTAAGTACTTACATGAAAGATGTTGGAGCTATGTATGCTATCCAGGTCACAATTCTTATTAACTATCTCTTGAAGAAGATGACGAGGTGGATAGTCTCAGTGGAGATCCTTTGTGGGAAAAGCAGATCTTAGACTAAAAGGTCATGTTGGTTCCATTACAAGACAAAGGTCCAGAATCCCGAAAAATGGATGAAAACTCAGACATAAACACAGGTTGTACCTTTGCTAGACGTAAATTCTAAATCACTTTTATTTCCCTACAAGAAAACTCACCATTTTTCAGAGGCACTGGGAGTCATCCAGAGCCTCCTGCCTACTTGAATCTCATTTTATCAGTGAGCTGGTCCATTTTCCCATGGTATCTAATTAATCTCTGCCATCCTAGATTTACTCTAGAGAAGGCCTTCATTAGTGAAAGCCCAATATGCCTATGTTTCCACCTAACAGGGGACATGTGTGCATGCATTTCAACTGCATGGCTGCATTTCAAACAGGCCTGGCTGCATGAAGCTGTTCATTCGATATGCCAAGAAGCCTGGTAGACAGGTATTTGCCACTCCCTGATTTCCAAGGTAGAATGAAAAACCTTCTGCTCCTCTTGTAAATTTATAACTTTCTAGGGCATCTTTTTGATGGGCTTTACTGTTGACCTGGACCATGGCACTCACTGTAGACATACTCACACAAAAAAGGAAACAACCTATTTTCTATATGTAATCTTCCCCATTACTTGCCGTGTTCAACATGGTACCCTTTTAAGAAAAAAGATCTGAAATTCCCCAATCCAAGGTCAGATCATCTTGAACTGTTAGCCTCTGCTCACTTTTTCCTTTAAGGAGACCCTATTTGATGTCTGTATAGATTCCTATTGCTGCATTAAAAATTGCCACAATCTTAGAGGCTTAAAACAGTACCCATTTATTAGCTCACTGTTTGTATAGGTCAAAAGTCTGGCACACCTTAGCTGGGTCCTCTGCCTAATGTTTCACAAAACTGAAAGCAAGTTGTCAAACAAGCAGCATTCTCATTGGTAGGTTCTGCAACGAAAAGATCAGTCTTCAAGCTTCTTTAGATTATTGGGAGAATTTATTTCCTCGAGTCTGTAGAATTCATTGCAGCTTGCTCTTGAAAGATAGAAATATCTAAAAGAGAGGGTCTCTATGCTTGGAGTTGGGACTTCAGGGAAAGCCTAGACCCTGTTTTTTTTGTTTGTTTGTTTTTTTAAGGCTCACCTCATTGGGTTAAGCCCACATAGGATACCCACCCTTTTGATTAACTCGACAGTCGTCTGATTAGAAACTGAATTTATATCTTAAAAGTCTCTTCACTTTTGCTATATTCTATTTGTTGGAAGCAAGTTGTAGGTTCCACTCACACTCATTGTGGGAGAGGATTCTACAATGATGTGACTCATGGAGGTCCTACTAGGCTCTATCTGCCACAATATCCTCAAATAAAGGTGCACTTGTCCTCTGCTATTATCCACGATCCAAAGCAGAGGACAAATAGACAACACATCCACTGGAACAACACTTACAGGGCTGCACCTATCAACTTTACCACTTGCCACCTTTCCTCCTCCCTCTGGCGTTATATCACAGTATTACAAATTATGCATTCACACTCAGGCTGCAGCCATTGTGCATTTCCACTGTGCATTTCCATTTTGGACCATGCTGTCCACATCAGTTCAGCAAGTGAGAAACAAAACTCTGAGCAGGTCAGTTGCCAAAGTATTCCATGCATGTCATACCTTCCTTCCAATATGTGCAGACCATATAAGAAATAAAATCAAAGCACTCTGTCTGCATAGAATGATTAAACTAATCTGGCCCTTTATTTTATTTTGCTTCTTTTTGTTCTATAAAACTCTGTTACTTTCTTTTTTCCTTTTTTCTTTTAAATTCATGGGGTACGTGTGTAGGTTGGTTACATGGCCCTGTTAGTTCTTATGCAAGTATTTTTAACTTGCTTCAGCAACATGTTCTTCATTTAAAAAAAAAAATTCAGGGTCTCAAATTGCAAGGAGAATCATTTAAAATTCCAAATCAGGGCGGCGGGTGGGGGGGGCACCCAAGATGGCCGAATAGGAACAGCTTCAGCCGCCAGCTCCCAGTGTGAGTGACACAGAAGACGGGTGATTTCTGCATTTTCAACTGAGGTACCGGGTTCATCTCACTGGGTATGTCGGACAGTCGGTGCTGGTCAGCGGGTGCAGCCCGGCCAGCAAGAGCTGAAGCAGCGTGAGGCATCGCCTCACCTGAAAAGCGCAAGGGGGAAGTGAATTCCTTTTCCTAGCCAAGGGAAACTGAGACACACAACACCTGGAAAATCAGGTAATACCGCACTTTACCAAGGGTCTAAGCAAATGGCACACCAGGAGATTATATCCCACACCTGGCCTGGAGGGTCCCATGCCCATGGAGCCTCTCTCATTGCTAGCACAGCAGTCTGAGATCTAACTGCAAGGCAGCAGTGAGGCTGGGGGAGGGGCACTGCCAGGAAGCTCGAATTGGGTGGAGCCAACCACAGCTCAAGGAGGCCTGGCTGCTTCTATAGACTCCTCCTCTAGGGACAGGGCATAGCTAAACAAAAAGCAGCAGAAACCTCTGCAGATGTAAATGCCCCTGTCTGACAGCTTTGAAGAGAGCAGTGGGTCTCCCAGCATGGAGGTTGAGATCTGAGAACTGACAGATTGCCTGCTCAAGTGGGTCCCTGACCCCTGAGTAGCCTAACTGGGAGACATCCCCCACTAGGTGCAGACCGACACCTCACACCTCACACGGTGGGGTACACCTCTGAGATTAAGCTTCCAGAGCAAGAATCAGACAACAACACTTGCTGTTCAGCAATATTCTATCTTCTGCAGCCTCCGCTACTGATACCCAGGCAAACAGGGTCTGGAGTGAACCTCAAGCAAACTCCAACAGACCTACAGCTGAGGGTCCTGACTGTTAGAAGGAAAACTAACAAACAGAAAAGACACCCACACCAAAACCCCATCAGTACATCACCATCATCAAAGACCAAAGGCAGATAAAACCACAAAGATGGGGAAAAAGCAGGGCAGAAAAGCTGGAAATTCAAAAAATCAGAGCGCATCTCCCCCTCAAAAGGAATGCAGCTCATTGCCAGCAATGGACCAAAGTTGGATGGAAAATGACTTTGATGAGTTGAGAGAAGAAGGCTTCAGCTGATCAAACTTCTCAGAGCTAAAGGAGGAACTACATACCCAGTGCAAAGAAACCAAAAAGCTTGAAAAAAGAATGAATGAATGGATGACTAGAATAATCAATGCAGAAAAGGCCATAAAAGAACTGATCGAGATAAAAACCATGACACAAGAACTATGTGACAAATGCACAAGCTTCAGTAACCAACTCGATCAACTAGAAGAAAGAGTATCAGAGATTGAAGATCAAATGAATGAAATGAAGCAAGAAGAGAAGTCTAGAGAAAAAAAGAGTAAAAAGAAATGAACAAAGTCTCCAAGAATACGGGATTATGTGAAAAGACCAAATCTATGTCTGATTGGGGTGCCTGAAAGTGAGGGGGAAAATGGAACCAAGTTGGAAAACACTCTGCAGGATATCATCCAGGAGAACTTCCCCAACCTAGAAAGGCAGGCCAACATTCAAATTCAGGAAATACAGAGAACACCACAAAGATACTCTGCAAGAACAACTCCAAGACACATAATTGCCAGATTCACCAAAGTTGAAATGAAGGAAAAAATGTTAAGGGCAGCCAGAGAGAAAGGTCGGGTTACCCACTAAGGGAAGCCCCACAGACTAACAGCAGATCTCTTAGCAGAAACTCTACAAGCCAGAAGAGAGTGGGGGCCAATATTTAACATTCTTAAAGAAAAGAATTTTCAACCCAGAATTTCATATCCAGCCAAACTAAGTTTCATAAGTGAAGGAGAAATAAAATCCTTTACAGACAAGCAAATGCTTAGAGATTTTATCACCACCAGGCCTGCCCTACAAGAGACCCTGAAGGAAGCACTAAACATGGAAAGGAACAACCGGTACCAGCCATTGCAAAAACATGCCAAAATGTAAAGACCATCGAGGCTAGGAAGAAACTGCATCAACTAACGAGCAAAATAACCAGCTAATACCACAATGACAGGATCAAGTTCACACACTACAATATTAACTTTAAATGTAAATGGACTAAATGGTCCAATTAAAAGACACAGACTGGCAAATTGGATAAACAGTCAAGACCCATCAGTGTGCTGTATTCAGGAGACCCATCTCACATGCAGAGACATACATAGGCTCAAAATAAAGGGATGGAAGAAGATCTACCAAGCAAATGGAGAACACAAATAAGCAGGGATTGCAATCCTAGTATCTGATAAAACAGACTTTAAACCATCAAAGATCAAAAGAGACAAAGAAGGACATTACATGATGGTAAAGGGATCAATTCAACAGGAAGAGCTAACTATCCTAAATATATATGCACCCAGTACAGGAGCACCCAGATTCATAAAGCAAGTCCTTAGAGACTTACAAAGAGACTTAGACTCCCATGCAATAATAATGGGAGACTTTAACACCCCACTGTCAACATTAGAGAGATCAATGAGACAGAAAGTTAACAAGGATATCCAGGAATTGAACTCAACTCTGCACCAAGCGGACCTAATAGACATCTACAGAACTCTCCACCCTAAATCAACAGAATATACATTCTTCTCAGCACCACATCGCACTTATTCCAAAATTGACCACATAGTTGGAAGTAAAGCACTCCTCAGCAAATGTACAAGAACAGAAATTATAACAAACTGTCTCTCAGACCACAGTGCAATCAAATTAGAACTCAGGACTAGGAAACTCAATCAAAACTGCTCAATTACATGGAAACTGAACAAGCTGCTCCTGAATGACTACTAGGTGTATAACAAAATGAAGGCAGAAATAAAACTGTCCTTTGAAACCAATGAGAACAAAGATACAACATACCAGAATCTCTGGGACATGTTTAAAGCAGTGTGTAGAGGGAAATTTATAGCACTAAATGCCCACAAGAGAAAGCTGGAAAGATCTAAAATTGATACCCTAATATCACAATTAAAAGAACTAGAGAAGCAAGAGCAAACGCATTCAAAAGCTAGCAGAAGGCAAGAAATAACTAAGATCAGAGCAGAACTGAAGGAGATAGAGACATTAAAAACCCTCCAAAAAATCAATAAATCCAGGAGTTGGTTTTTTGAAAAGATCAACATAATTGATAGACCGCCAGCAAGACTAATAAAGAAGAAAAGAGAGAAGAATCAAATAGATGCAATTTAAAAATGATAAAGGGGATATCACCGCCAACCCCACAGAAATACAAATTACTATCAGATAATACTATAAACACCTCTACACAAAAAAACTAGAAAACCTAGAAGAAATGGATAATTTCCTGGACACTTACACTCCCTCAAGACTAAACCAGGAAGAAGCTGAATCCCTGTATAGACCAATAACAGGCTCTGAAATTGAGGCAATAATTAATAGCCTACCAACCAAAACAAATCCAGGACCAGACTGATTCACAGCCCAATTCTACTGGAGGTACAAGGAGGAGCTGGTACCATTCCTTCTGAAACTATTCCAATCAATAGAAAAAGAGGGAATCCTCCCTAACTCATTTTATGAGGCCAACATCATCCTGATACCAAAGCCTGGCAGAGACACAACAAAAAAAGACAATTTTAGACCAATATCCCTGATGAACATTAATGCAAAAATCCTCAGTAAAATACTGGCAAACTGAATCCAGCAGCACATCAAAAAGCTTATCCACCATGATCAAGTGGGCTTCATCCCTGGGATGCAAGGCTGGTTCAACATATGAAAATCAATAACTGTAATCCAGCATATAAACAGAACCAAAGACAAAAACCACATGATTATCTCAATAGATGCAGAAAAGGCCTTTGACAAAATTCAACAGCCCTTCATGCTAAAAACTCTCAATAAATTCGGTATTGATGGAATGTATCTCAAAATAATAAGAGCTATTTATGACAAACCCACAGCCAATATCATACTGAATGGGAAAAACTAGAAGCATTTCTTTTGAAAACTGGCACAAGACATGGATGCCCTCTCTCCTCACTCCTATTTAACATAGTGTTGGAAGTTCTGGCCAGGGCAATCAGGCAAGAGAAAGAAAAAAAGGGTATTCAGTTAGGAAAAGAAGAAGTCAAATTGTCCCTGTTTGCAGACGATATGATTGTATATTTAGAAAATCCCATCATCTCAGCCCAAAATCTCCTTAAGCTGATAAGCAACTTCAGCAAAGTCTCAGGATACAAAATCAATGTGCAAAAATCACAAGCATTCTTATACACAGTAACAGACAAACAGAGAGCCAAATCATGAATGAACTCCCATTCACAATTGCTTCAAAGAGAATAAAATACCTAGGAATCCAACTTACAAGGGATGTCAAGGACCTCTTCAAGGAGAACTACAAACCACTGCTCAGTGAAATAAAAGAGGACACAAACAAATGGTAGAACATACCATGCTCATGGATAGGAAGAATCAATATTGTGAAAATAGTCATACTGCCCAAGGTAATTTATAGATTCAAGGCCATCCCCATTAAGCTACCAATGAGTTTCTTCACAGAATTGGAAAAAACTACTTTAAAGTTCATATGGAACCAAAAAAGAGCCCACATTGCCAAGACAATCCTAAGCCAAAAGAACAAAGCTGGAGGTATCACACTACCTGACTTCAAACTATTCTACAAGGCTCCAGTAACCAAAACAGCATGGTACTGGCACCAAAACCGAGATATAGACCAATGGAACAGAACAGAGTCCTCAGAAATAATACCACACATCTACAGACATCTGATCTTTGACATATCTGACAAAAACAAGAAATGGGGAAAGGATTCCCTATTTAATAAATGGTGCTGGGAAAATTGGCTAGCCATAAGTAGAAAGCTGAAACTGGATCCTTACCTTATTCCTTATACGAAAATTAATTCAAGATGGATTAGAGACTTAAATGTTAGACCTAAAACCACAAAATCCTTAGAAGAAAGCCTAGGTAATACCATTCAGGACATACACATGGGTAAGGGCTTCATGACTAAAATATCAAAAGCAACAGCAACAAAATCCAAAACTGAAAAATGGGATCTAATTAAACTCAAGAGCTTCTGCATAGCAAAAGAAACTACCATCAGAGTGAACAGGCAACCTACAGAATGGGAGAAAATTTTTGCAATCTACTCATCTGACAAAGGGCTAATATCCAGAGCCTACAAAGAACTCAAACAAATTTACAAGAAAAAAACAAACAACCCCATCAAAAAGTGGCAAAGGATATGAACAGACACTTCTCAGAAGAAGACATTCATACAGCCAGCAGACACATGAAAAAATGCTCATCATCACTTGCCATCAGAGAAATACAAATAGAAACCACAATGAGATATCATCTCACAACAGTTAGAATGGCAATCATTAAAAAGTCAGGAAACAACAGGTGCTGGAGAGGATGTGGAGAAACAGGAACACTTTTACACTGTTGGTGGGATTGTAAGCTAGTTCAACCATTGTGGAAAACAGTGTGGCGATTCCTCAAGGATCTAGAACTAGAAATACCATTTGACCCAGCCATCCCATTACTGGGGATATATCCAAAGGATTATAAATCATGCTGCTATAAAGACGCATGCACACGTATTCTTATTGCAGCAGTATTCACAATAGCAAAGACTTGGAATCAACCCTAATGTCCATCAGTGACAGACTGGATTAAGAAAATGTGGCACATATACACCATGGAATACTATGCAGCCATAAAAAAGGGTGAGTTCATGTCCTTTGTAGGGCCATGGATGCAGCTGGAAACCGTCATTCTCAGCAAACTATCGCAAGAACAGAAAACCAAACACCGCATGTTCTCACTCATAGGTAGGAACTGAACAAGGAGATCACTTGGACACAGGAAGGGGAAGGGGAACATCACACACTGGGGCCTATTGTGGGGAGGGGATGGGGGGAGGGATAGCATTAGGAGATATACCTAATGTAAATGACGAGTTGATGGCTGCAGCACACCAACATGGCACATGTACACGTAAGTAACAAACCTGCACGTTGTGCACATGTACCCTAGAACTTGAAGTATAATAATAAAAATAAATAAATAAAAATAAAATTCCAAATCATATAGTTGGCTAGTGATGTAAAAGATTTTAAAGGTGCAAAACAATAGCATATCCCCACAGCAACTTTGCAAGTATAATGTGGCAGGGAGGGGTTGAAAAAGCTGACCAAACATAGTTTTCCTACAGAGGCCAGTCTTTTCACTTTCTGCTGTTTTCTCCATAACTTTTACTTCAATTTCCTATTCTGAAGAAAACAAGTGATTGAGAAGGTGCCCACTGCCTTCTCAAAGCAACAGAATTCTTGCCTTTGCCATTTATGTGCCTTTCATTCTCCCTCCATCCCCGTTTTTTGTGCTTAAGAAGTCCATTCTTTTTTTGGCAAGAGTAAGAAAGCCTAAAGGTTTCATTGTTAGAAACATTGATTATGAGAATTTTCATCCTGAGCATCATCTATTTTAGGGTCAATTAAAATAGCTCAGGTTCAAAATAAAAGACTTGCATTTCTCACAGACCCTGGAAACAGACCTTGCCTCCCACTATAAGAATGATAGTCAAAGATATCAAGACACTTTAGGACCCCCTAAGACTCACGAACCAATTCCAGTAATGCTGCTGGCATAGTCCTTTACCTGGCCACTTAAAACCAAAATAAATCTCCGTGGTTATTCTTGAATTCTGAGATTTTAAATCCAAGGTCATTCTTCTATGGATTCCTCTAGGCTTGAGCTGAACACACTGTTCCTCAAGTGTTTTTTTTTTTTTTTTTTTTTTTTTTTTTTTTTTTTTAATCTGTAAAACGTTGGACTGCATTCTCCATCTGGAATCCCACTTCTCCTGCTTCCACAACAATAGACTTGAAACATGATCATATTTTCCAGACTCTGTCAGGTTCTCTGCTGTGCCAAGGCAGTGGCTGGGGGACATGGATGGACACAGGTCTATGAAATGGGTCAGAAAGCCTGCTGCACGCTATAATAACAACCATGATAACTCAGATGCCCATGTTCCTCTACTTACACTCCAAACACTGTACTTTAAGGGGTAGAAGATTAGATTGGAATTGTGTAGTATCAGGTGCAGAAAATTACCTTTAAGACGCTATGTAGTGAGCTCAAGCTTGGAGCATTAAATGAGGCTTCATCATGCCAAAGAGACACTGCCCAGAAGAAGCGTCTAGCCCACCTAATTCCTGTGTTCTTGCCTCCTATTTCTTCTGCTGCTTTTTCTACTTACTCATCCTTGGCTTGTTCTCTTGGCTACTCCTCTGGCATCCACCCTGCTCAGCCTCTGGCAAGGTTCCAGTTCTCGATCTTGGCTGCCTTTTTGCTTGTGGATTGGACCTGATGCCTGCTCTAGTTTTCCTGGACTAATCTGGCATGTCTAATAGTTTTGACCCTATCTATCCCCATGTTGACATCTTGCTTGAATGTCCTTTTCAAAGGTAGCTTTAAAAAACAGTGATTGAACTATTTTATACTTCTTTAAAGTCTCCAGTTAACTTGTTTTTTTACAGCAATGTATCTTCTTACTTCTTACCAGATTTGGGGATACATATCCTAATCTTAAATTTAATAACTATTTATTCAGATAAAGATGAGGAGACATTCTTTAAATAAATAACATTCAAAACATTTTAATGAATAAAATTTTAATGAACAAATCTAGGAGGATATGAAATATATTGCACCTGACACATAGAAAAATGAGGAATTTATTAATTCATACGTCATGTATTCTTTAAAAGGGCTTGGGTATCAAATACCGAATATTTGAAATTAGGGACACCAGTATCATAGTAGAATAAGCATCAAAAACTGATCAGAATGCGTGAATTCCTGTTCCAACTTTGTTCTTTACAAGGTGGTTAGCTTTTTTGAGATTTAGTTTCTTATTTATAAAATAAGAATGTGAATATGTGAAACTACACAATATTTTATTTGCAATGACTATTACTGATATTATGAGAATTAAACATGATCTCTATTTCTTTGGTTCTTCCTCTTATTCATTCCCTGAAAAGATTCCTTGCCCAAATATTTGGAAACTCATCAGAAGTTTTACATGTGCTTACAAATGAGTGCAGTCAGCTGTCTCACTGAACACTGAGAACACACAACTACCTTTTCTGGTACAGCTGATAACCAGGTAACATCAACACTTCTGGGTAACGTCAGCACTCTGGGCACCATGACCCCTCTCCTTGGTACTGCCAGAGTCTACCAATTATAGCTACTCACACTGGATATTGCTTCATTTCCCAGGCCCCACTGCTGCTTCCTCTCTGTATTTCTGTACTTTTCAGGAACAACTGCTGCTGCTTTATACAACTACACCTCTCCACCTGTACTCAGACCTCAAAGCAATCTTCCACAAAGCACCACTGTCTCCTGAAGGACACCACGGTGAATGTACAGGTTGAGCATCCTTAATCCGAAAATCCAAAATCTGAAGTGCTCCAAAATTTGTATATTTGTCCATCTCCCAATGGACACCATGGTGAATGTACAGGTTGAGCACCCCAATCCAAAAAATTAAAAAATCTGAAATGCTCTAAAATTTGTAAATTTTTGAGTACTAACATGATGCCAAAAGGAAAATTACATACCTGATCTCATTGAATGGGTTGCCCAACACAGGTGCACAACACACAATTTATTGTTGCTGTTGTTGAATAGCTGATGCAGATATTATGGTGATGCTATTGTACTGTTAGTTACTCTGAACACATTTTTTTTCATTGTATTAATGTCATGTCATTTTTTACAAGTAATTGTATGTGAATAAGTACAAGCAAATGATTGCTTATTTTGCTTATTGGTAACTTATTAATTCAGAGTCAGAAATGTTGGTAATACCAAACCACCACAGATTGTCCACATGAATGTAGCTAAGATAGTGACACGGTTGGTTTCTGATGTTTCCATGTACACAAACTTCATTTTATATATGAATTATTTAAAGTATTGTGTAAAATTATCTTCAGACTATGTTTATAAGGCATATATGAAACATAAATAAATTTCCTGTTTAGATTTGGATCTCATCCCTAAGACAGCTCATTATGTACATGCAAGTATTCTAAAATCTGAAAAATCTGAAATCTGAAACATTTTTTGTCCCAAGCATTTCAAATAAGGGATACTTAACATATACTAGAACACTCAAGGAGCCAAAGGTAATGGAATAGGACATACTTAGGAAGAGAACTAAAGCAGCTTCTGCCCATGCAGGAGTTTTAATAAAACAGTAGTTTCTTTCTTCTGATTTTACTTACAGTTCTCCCACAAGACCTAGATGCATGTCCATGGAGGCAGAATGAATGAGTAATATATGTATTCTTGTCAAGATTCCTTGGAGAAATGGAACCTTTGCTGTCTGCAAGTTGGAGAACCAGGAAAGCCAGTGGTGTATTTTGGTCCAAGTTCAAAGACCTGAGAACCAGGGAAACCAGTGGTGTAGGTCCCAGAGTTTGCAGGTCCAAGAACCAACCAGAAGCTCTGAGGTCCAAGGGAATGAAAAGGTCTGAGGTCTGAGTACAGGTGGAGAAGGTGTAGTTGTAAAAAGCAGCAGCAGTCGTTCCTGGAAACTACAGAAAGGGATGTTCCAGCTCAAGTAGAGAGAGTTAATTTGCCCTTCTTCTGCCCTTTTGCTTCATTTGGGCCTGCAATGGATTGGTGATGTCCACCCACAATGGTGAGCGTGAATCTTCTTTACTCAAATCTCATTCCAGAAACACCCTCACAGACACACCCAGCAATAATGTACTTATCAGCTGTCTGGGCATCCTTTAGCCTAGTCAAGTTGACTCATAAAATTAACCACCACAAGTGACATGATCAGACCCAGAGTCACTCTCCCTCTCCAACTTAGTTATTCTATTATTGGGCCAAGCTTGGGAGTGACACTGCTTTCCTTGGGAGTCTCTCTTGTTGCTCATCTGAGCAGACTCTTGGCAGCCTGCCCCCCAGTTCATGTTACGTGCCTAGGTATATCTAAATTCTAGCTTATGCACAAATCTGATTCCCCTTGGTATAACACAAAAAAGTGTCTATAATAGTAAAGATTAAAAGAGAGGTCATAGACTACTTAAGAGGGGAGAAACATTTATACTTATATTTTCCTTCCTAATAACTCCTCATGATTCTAGGAATTCTGAATGAGATAATTATTACCATTAAGCAGCACTAGCCCATGAAGGCAGCTGGGAGGGAGGCTGTACCCTGCAAAGCCCCAGGGGCCAAGCTGTCCAAGACCATGGGAACCCACGTTTTGTATCAGCATGACTTGGATCATTTTGGAGTGTAAGAGATGGATTAAGTATATCTCAGTTTAAGAAATCTCTCTTTAAATAAAAAAAATTATCAACTGTCTTTTCCCAGATTGTGCCTTTCAGCACTGACATTTAATTTTTACATTTTGTATATCTGCATGGCTTTTTATATTTAAATATATATATATATATATATATAGACAGCTATTTTAGTATTTGATAGCAGAATTTTTTAAATTAAAGTTTGAAAATATCTTCTTAGGTAAAGTTAGCAGACGTAGCAAATAAAAATACAGAACACCCAGTTAAATTTGAATTTCAGAGAAATGACAAGTAATTTTTAATATAAGTATGTTTTATGCAATATTTGGGACACATTTATACTGAAAAATTATTGATCTGATAGTCACATTTAACTAGATGTCCTGTATTTTATCTGGCAACCCTAGTCTAAGGACACAGGCTTAAATAACTAGGCTATTACTTTAATGTTTTGTACCGGACATTTCAGGGTATTCCATGAGAAATGAACACTTGTTGTTCCAACCTATTTGGAAGTTTTGATCTGGACCACTTAAATTGCTAAATGACTTCATAGGTTCCCTAGAGTTACTTGCCATTACAGAGGTTTGCAGCATATGTGGCCCTTGATCTGAACTATAGTCAACCCAGAAAACTGCCTATGATACTCTGTTATTTTCTGCTGTGCTGAAGCCAAAGTAATTATGGATTTCTCTGGAGGAAAACACGTCCATTGATTTTAAGTTGTTTGGGAGAATGTTAATTTAATGTAAGTTTCCTTCTGCCATGACTGTAACTTTTACATAGCCTACACAACAGTTGCATAGAAAACAAAATACCTTTTGTTGAGAAGTCTGGGGTTTTGATTTTTTTGTTTGTTTAGCTTTAAAAAGGCAATTTTGGGAGAGGGGTTGGTGAAAGGCAGGGGAGGTAACTGGAGACTTGAAGTAAAGTTCTTTAACCTTAGGTCACTGATCGTCTGAGGTGCAGGTTAAATTTTGGTTTTGGGAGTTTTATTTGCCCTCAAGTAGCCATCTCAGCAGTCCACCACAGACTAGACAGAAACATGAACACCCTCGGCCACTCCGCTGATGTTGTCTCTCAGGCCGTTCTGAAACCAGCATTACAGGAAAGTCTAATATTTGAACTTTTCACTCTTGGTTCGTTTTATTAGACAGCAGTGAAAGTTATCCTTGTACTAAATGATGAAGAGAAAATATGAAACACCCTTAAAATTAGTCTTTGTATTTCTCCTTCCTCTTCTCTTTAGGCACATTTATTTTAGAAATTATTTTCCCTTAATCCACTTGTCCATATTGAAACATGCTTGAAAATCTAGGTGATAAGGAGAAGGAAAATAAGAAAGATGAGTTACAGAAAGACCACCCCAAAAATGTTTTATACGCCATTAAATACATTCCAGTCTCTCAAACTAATTTTTACTTTTGAACTGAGCAGACTAGAACTGAATTTCTCAAATATTCAAAAAAGAAAAATAGTGGAGCCTATATCCAAGATTTTTCATAACCCCTTCATAACCCCATTCACACTGGGGCCCCATACAACTAGGCAGGTTCAAAGCTGATATGCCCACCAGGCATATCCAAGAAAGAACAAAGCTGAGCCCTCAGTAAGGGTGATGACTTTGCTTTTCTCAACCCACTTCACAAGTTTGTTATTCAAGAAAAATAGTGGAGTCTATATCCAGAAGTTGTAGAGGAATCTATAATGTAACATTTTAGTTATACCTAAAAGTTTCTGCATAAATAAATATTTTAAAATAATAATTTATTTTAAGAAGGAAAACTGTAACAGAATCTGTGTGCTCTTCTTTCCTGATGCTATACAGTCAAGGCATTATCCAAATGCCAGAGAACCTCAATACAGAACAGCCAAGCTGGGGGCTTTAAAAAGAATTTTTTATAGACTTTATTTTTTAGAGCAGTTTTAAGTTCACAATGAAATTGAGCAGAAGATACAGAGATTTTCTAAATACCTTCTGCCCCAACATATGCATCAACTATCCCTTTATCAACATCAGCTGGGTGCTTTTCCATCCAAACAAAAATCAAAAGAGTGAAACTGTGGTGGAAGAGAAGAATAAAAAATGAGTCTTCTCAAACCATCTTAATTTTTGTATTTTTAGTCTGTATACTATAGATTTATGTGTATGTACATATACACATACATATAGTATATATCCACATACATACTGTATATAATTATTCTTACAAAATAAATATTTTGCTTATTATACCAATACAAAATTGTCAAAAATTCTAAATGACCTACATTTAAAAATAACCCACACGCTGAGATTGTTAGCTGTAAAGTTCCGAATTGACCACTGTTAGAGGGAGCTGCTAGTTTTCTTCCACAGAGACAATCTAAACATATCCTCTCTCCAGACAGGGGAAATGCTACGCTGTTATGATGGCTGACAATTCATTTAGGATAGAGCAACAAAAAGATAAATGTGAGATATGTCAAGCATCTACTGTTAGATTTCAGAAGACTATTTTTTAATGAGGGAAAAAAGGTATCAAAATAAGTATTTGAGAGGCAATGCCTGCTGGTGGCTTGCTCGTGGAAAACAGTAGCTTCTAATCCTAATAAGGGTGCTGATTCACCACATCACCAGCAAATCATGGAACCACTTTGTTAAGTTTCCTTGTCTATGATATAGAGAATCATGCTATATCCTACCCCAGAAGTGCTGGGGTTGCCTAAGGAAATACATATTAATATTAGGCGGTTTTAAAATTTAGGAAACTATGTAAAGAACTACAAGAAGAAAAATATTATAATGTAAACATTTAAAGAAATAAGGTTGTCCCTCTCACATAAAGAGTGCTAAATATAATGTCACTTAAATGGATGGGCTTTAGGAGGTGTTGGGCCTTCATAACCCCATTCACACTGGGGCCCCATACAACTAGGCAGGTTCAAAGCTGTGAAGCAACCCCACCAGGCATATCCAAGAAAGAACAAAGCTGAGCCCTCAGTAAGGGTGATGACTTTGCTTTTCTCAACCCACTTCACAAGTTTGTTATTCAAGAAGCTTGTACTGATCATCTATAGGTACATGATGTTCTTTGCTCTATGACAATGTTTCGCAATGTGCTAGAGATTGTCCTGTGCTTCATAGGATGTTGGCCAGGAATGCTGGCCTCTGCTTCTAGACACTAACACCTTTCACCCACGTCCTAGCTGTGATGAACAAAAATGTTTCCGGATGTTGCCAAATGTCCACTCAAGAGCAAAGTCACCTCCAGGTGAGAACCACTGGTCTATGCTAAAACAGTGATTTCCAAACTTTTGTAGACATAAGACTCACTTAAAATGCTGGTTTTAAAATATGGGTCCCTGTGCCCTAAATCCTAAAATTTAATTCAGTAAAGCTGAGACGGGTACAAATAATTTGTAGGAAAAAAAAAGAGAAAGAGAAAAAAGAAGTGGATTGAGGAGTGAATATAGGACTCAGGACTCAGGGGCTTAGAGGTACCAACGTGGGGTGACTGAAATAAGTGTGCAAGGTTGCTTAATAAAATCTCCCTTCAACTCCCCAAACTTATTGCAGATATTTCAATATAAATAGTTTTGTATTAATATAACCTCTGTCCTTAGTAGAGTGTATGGTGTAGAAAGATGTTACATAAAAGCAATTTTTGAATGAATGATTTAATAATGATTTCAAGGGGAAAGTACAAGTGCTTATTCACTTAGTTCAGTGTAGAATGAAGGTGTCTCGTTGTAATGGCTGGGGGAGGTGTGGCCTGTAACATTTATCAGGAGCCTTGCAGTAAGCAGTGAGTTCTAATCCTGGAAAATCAGAAGTGGGGTTGAGGATAAAATCTACAGTGTATCTCATTTGGGCCATCCCTTCACCTAGGACCTGAAATCTCTTATTAAGTACTTTAGTAAAATTTAGTAATCTTTCCTAGGGAAAGATTAATAGAAGAGGGAATGGCCGGGCACGGTGGCTTACGCTTGTAATCCCAGCACTTTGGGAGGCCGAGGCAGGTGGATCACCTGAGGTCAGGAGTTCAAGATCAGCCTGGCCAACATGGTGAAACCCTGTCTCTACTAAAAACACAAAAATTAGCAGGGCGTAGTGGTGTGCACCTGTAATCCCAGCTACTCAGGAGGCTGAGGCAGGAGATTTGCTTGAACCTGGGAGGTGGAGGTTGTGGTTAGCCAAGATCACGCCACTGCACCCCAGCCTGGGCAATAGAGTGAGACTCCATCACAAAAAAAAAAAAAAAAAAAAAAAAAAAAAAGAAGAGGGAATGTTAGGATCATTTTCAAATTGTAAAGATTAATTTACTTCCTATTCTGTCTTATTATATCATCTTTCTCCAGCCCTCTACTAAAATTCATAAAACTCAACCATGACAAAATTTCTTCATCACTCCCACAATGAAAAATAAAACAGAGAAGAACAGCAGGATTCCAGATTACCACTGGCTATGTTGAGTGCGTTCTCAGCGAAGGGAGTTGTTGTAATACCTTCAGGGAAGGGATAATTATGATCATGAAAGAGTTGACATTTGGTAGTTGCTTGCTATGTGCCAGACACAGTACTGGGTATATTTCATACTTTGTCTCAAAATATATTTGGGGGACATAAATCTTAGATTCTACTTATAAAGTTTACAGCCTCTCTGCCTCTGCTTGTGCCATTTCCTCTGCTTAGAGCCCCCCTTTTGTCTCGTAACTATCCATGAATATGCCATTCTTTATTCAAACCTCGTATTTCAATATCTATTTACCTTTAAGACATTCCTAACTTGCCCAACTCTGAAAAAGATAGGATCTTCTTGCTTTGTAAACTTCTGAAATAGTTATTTATATTTTACACCCAGTACCTACTTTTCGCCTTATTTTGCAGTTTTATAAACTCATGAGGCATGTGTCTGCCTTCATTACTGTAAGACAAACTCCTTCAAGGTAAAAGCCATGTTTTTTTTTCAAGCTTTGTTTTCCTCAAGCACAGTGTTTTGCAAAGTTTCAGTTTCAGATTTCTCTTGCATCAGAATCATCTGGGTTGTTCGTTGAAAATCCAGATTACTGGTACCCACCTCAGTTTTGCTGAATTAAATTTTAGGATGCAGGACCCAGGGACGCGTACTTTAAACCAGTATTTTAAGTGACTCATGTGTCCACAAAAGTTTAGGAGTCACTCTTTTAGCAGAGAGCAGTGGTTCTCAACTGGAGATCATTTTGCTCTTGGGGGGACATTTGTCAACATCTGGGAACATTTTTGCTCATTACAGTTGGGACAGGGGTGAGTGCTACTGGTATCTAGAGGGTAGAGGCCAGGGATGCTGCTCAACATTCCTCCTCCTTGAAGGCAACAGTTACCTTTATAAAAATATTTTTTATAAGCTCTGCCCCTCGTAGAGTGTGTGCTGTAGAAAGGAGTTATATGAAAGCTATTTTTTGATGACTGATTTAATAAATGGATTATTCCCCAGTCTTTACCACCATTGGTTTCAAAGCACTCGACTTCGAAGCTGTTGTTTTAAACTAGGCTACTTACATGTTCCTGCTTACAGAGATAAAACTCATCTGAAACTGTTCAGTGTTGTATCAAGTCTCTTAGCCAGAGAAGAACAGTCTTTCCTCTTTCAAAGCTCACTTCCTCTTTGTGGACACTCACTAGTGCCCTGATGCCTATTTCAGTCTTCAACCCAAAGTCCATTTACAGAGGTGACTGATGTCCTAAGGAGGCTTTTGTCCCCAACACTAGCCACTTTCTAAATTTATCTAGTAGTGAAGTATCCTGTAGATATTCCTAAGAAAACAGTGGAGGTTTCACTGAGGTTCTTTTTAAAACATTCATATAAGGCACAATCTATTACACATTAAAATTATGCAACCATAATTCTCACTCAGAGAACTGTTTGTTTCCAAACTCACAATATTTCTCAAAAATTAGCAAA
Organism: Rhinopithecus roxellana; assembly: GCF_007565055.1. Taxonomy (NCBI): domain Eukaryota; kingdom Metazoa; phylum Chordata; class Mammalia; order Primates; family Cercopithecidae; genus Rhinopithecus; species Rhinopithecus roxellana. Next base: position 182,626,691 of record NC_044550.1, on the reverse strand, counting down.
GTATCTTGTTTTTTTTGTTTTTGGTTTTTAAATTGTATTTTTGTTTTATAGGTCCTGTGTGATTCATGCTTTAAAGAGATTCTGTTTTGACATGTTTCCAGGATTTGTTTCACAATTTAGAGCTCCTTTTAGCAGTTCTTGTATTGGTGGCTTCGTAGTGGCGAATTCTCTCAGCATTTATCTGTCCGAAAAAGACTATATTTTTCCTAAAGCCTTCTTCTTGGAAGAATATCCATTTTCCTATTTGTTTTTATAGAAAATATAGACAAGGTGGTCAGTCTTTTTTTTTTTTTTTTTCTGTAACATTCTACAATGTGGGTTAAAATAAATAATTCTAAATTTAGAAGCTTTTCCTGAAATTTATTACCTTTACAATTTGCTTTAGTTATCAAACTCTATAAAATCACTGAACACTGTGGAGTTTTCAAAAGTGGGACTGCAAATGGTGCTTGACCTGATGGCACAAGAAATGGCTTTGGGAGACAATATTCAGCTGAACAGTGGATAAATAACCAAATAAGGCAGTCCATATTTTAAGGCCAGACTTAGGAGTTCACACATAAATTCGGAAAGCCATACTCAAACGTAGACACCAAAGCGTACTGGAGTAATCAGGTAAACTTTTGAAATTCAGGCTGATGAAGAGGTTAGAAGAAAGAGCACATGAATCAGAGGATGGTGATGCAGAGGGAAAGGGAATTTCCAAAAAGTGCGAAATAGATAAATGAGATTAGTATAGCACAAATCAGGGTATGTGTTGATAAATATTGGAATGGAGGAGTATCAGCTACTTGGTGAACTTAGTCAAGAGTACCTTGAATGCTCAACTGCATAGGAGGCGATGAAACACCATGAAGTGGTACGGACAGAAGAGTAACTGAGTGAGAATAGTATTTTAAGAACATTAGTTTGGAATGGTTGCAGATTGGGTAGGAGAAAGAAGTGATGGTTTGCAGATTGGATAGAGGAAACAGGAGAATGTAGACAGGAAACCCAGTTAGAAAAGTATTACATTCATTCAGAAAGAAAGCGATTAGTTCCCCAACTAAGCTGGTGACAGAAAGGGGCAGATGGTTATAGTTTTGTCAAAGATGAGTAAATAGAACTGAGCAAATTCATTGGATGGATGGGGTAAAGGAGTGAGGAACTGCCTCCAGTTCTAATCATAAAATCCTAGGACAGATGTATTCTCCTTAAATCCTGTCTACCTTATCCACTTAAAATTTGCACAAAATTTTCTGCCCACCATACTTGAGAATCTATGAGTTGCTTTTTGTTTGTTTGTTTCAGGGAATAGCACCTAACACTTAAACCCATCAACACTAACAACGTGACTTTTGAGAGGCAAAGTTCAAAATCTGCAAAATCAGAATATTTCAGAGATAATAGTCTATCTGTTTAACATTCTTCACCACATGCCTCCATTTATTCATAGTGCCATTAAAAATGTTCGGTGTTCATTCCTGAAACCAACCCTGGGCTTCTGGATCCAACAGCAGAGTCGATTATATGATTGCTTAAACATCAAAGCTTTCCCTCACTAATGTTCTTACCAGGGGACATAAACAGGCAGGTCTTTTCTCTCTGGTTTAGGCAAATGCCTATGTTGTTCAAACCAGCATACTGTACATTCCTGTGTGATTTTATGTGTTTGATCATTGGACAGATGGAATATCTGCTTTTCCCATTGCTATCAATTGAATGTGTGCAGTGCACATCCTGCTCAAAGCAGACCTGTTTTGTCGGGCAGAAGTCAGGGCTTACTGCCCTGGGACAGCCCATTTCTTGGAAATGCTCATAGGATCTTCAGTTTCCCCTTCTGAGGTATACAAGGAAAATCTTACCCTGAGGAAATATAAAAGGATTTCCTGACACCAGCCAAAGAAACAGGTGCACACATATTTGATTTGATAAAAATGGGTTACACAAGGTATGGCCATAGTGCAAGCATATTATTTCCCCCTGCTTCACAGTTTCAGTGGTCCACTCAGAAAAATTCTGCCCTGAATAATCACTGTCTCCATAATAAATTTGAGTGCCTCACTCTGGAATTCCAGTTCCTTCACAATCTGGCCCCAATTGGCTTCTCCAACCATATTACGAACTACACCCATTTAAGATCTTGCCACGCTAAGCTACTTACTGCTACCTGATCCTCAACCCAAGCTTGAGCCTTGCTTATTATGTGCTTTCCTCAATTTAAGCTGATCTTCCTTCACAGTCCAAATGTCCAAATTCTTGCCATCCTAAAAATCCCATTTATTCGGCAACCCATGAAGACTTTCCTCATCTCCCAGGTGGAAGTCAGCTCTCACTGCCTTATCCTCCCAGTGCAAGTTACATGTATTTATCTGATGGCGCCTCCAATTTCTACCTGAATTATGACTAATAATCTTACCTGTGAACTATGTACATCTTGGAGAGTTTATGCCTGATCCATCTTTGAGTGCTTCACCCTAGGGTCTTGTATCTACGACATGGTGGAAAGAATACTTGGAGAAAATTTAAGTTCAAGTCTTCCTCTGTCTTGTTGTGTCACTGTGATCAGTTTACAAATTTCAACATATCTTTTTAAGATTAGGTGTGATAACTAAAAGCCATTCCCTAAAGGATTAGACAGTTAATATAGTTTATGACAATATTAATACATCATGGATGACATACCAGTTTAAAAAATAAGTCTATTTCTTGACATTATTATTAAAGAGATTATTTATTTTTTTACGTAACATCACACACTGACCCAATTTGTTTCCCAGTTGGGACACCCCTGAAGTGTATCTGTTAATGAGAAGAAAACAAGTTAAAATGTGATCCTGATATTAAAATTACTGAACCCTTCTCACCTGTCTTCTGATCACCAGCCCAGCCTCCTGACCCTTTTTTTAAAAAAAAAAAATCTATACTTAGCTTGTGTTATACTGATTCACAAGAGCTGCCAGTAAGATGAAATGGAGGTAGTTTAATTACTAAAACAAAAAAATGACCACCATTTATTCATTCAAAAACTATTTATTGAGTGTTCCTAAGGGTCAGATACTCTTCTAGGTTCTAGTGATTGACAGAGTCGTGAATAAGACAAATTTCTGTTTTGCCCTTGAGATGTTTACAAACTAGTAGAGGAGAAAGTTAGCTTGGCATAAAATTCCATTTCAGTATAACATGGTGTGTTATTTTTTGTAGTGCAGTAGAAGAAGGAGAAAGTGGTCAAAAAGAAGCTTACCAGAAAAAACGTATTCAATGGCTAATAAAACCCACTCATGATCAAGCAAAATGTACTTCCCACTTCATTTGTGAGAAAGTGCATTCAAGTTGAGTTCATTGTGTCAAAAGATAACAAATGTTGGTGAGGCTGCAGAGAAATAAGAACACTTGCACACTGTTGGTGGGAACGTAAATTAGTACAGCCATTAGAGTAAACAGTATTGAGGTTTCTAAAACATTAAAAATAGAACTACCATATGATCCAGTAATTCCACTACCGGTTATATATCCAAAGAAAATAAAATCAGTGTCTTTACCATCTCACACCAGTTAGAATGGGGATCATTAAAAAGTCAGGAAACAACAGATGCTGGAGAGGATGTAGAGAAACCAGAATGCTTATACACTTTTGTTGGGAGTGTAAATTAATTCAACCATTGTGAAAGACAGTGTGGCGATTCCTCAAAGATCTAAAACTAGAAATACCATTTGACCGAGCAATCCCATTACTGGGTATATACCCAAAGGATTATAAATCATTCTACTATAAAGACACATGCACATGTATGTTTATTGCAGCACTATTCATAATAGCAAAGACTTGGAACCAACGCAAATGTCCATCAATGATAGACTGGATAAAGAAAATGTGCCACATATACACCATGGAATACTATGCAGCCATAAAAAAGGATGAGTTCATGTTCTTTGAAAGGACACGGATGATGCTGGAAACCATCATTCTCAGCAAACTAACACAGGAACAGAAAACCAAACACTGCATGTTTTCACTCATAAGTGGGAGTTCAAAAATAAGAACACATGGACACAGGGAGGGGAACGTCACACACTGGGGCCTGTTGGGGGATGGGGGGCTAGGGGAAGGATAGCATTAGGGGAAATACCCAATGTAGATGATGAGTGGATAGGTGCAGAAAACCACCATGGCACGTGTATACCTATGTAACCGCACGTTCTGCACATGCATCCCAGAACTTAAAGTATTATTAGTTATTTAATTAATTAAATAAAATCAGTGTCTTAAAAAGAGATCTGCACTCTCATATTTATTGCAACATTATTCACAGTAGCCAAGATAGTTAACCTAAGTGTCTATCAATGAATGAATGGATAGAGGAAATGCAGTATATATACACAGTGGAATACCATTCAGCCATAAAAAAATGGCTGAAAGAAGGCAATCCTGTCGTTTGTGGCAACATGAATGAAACGGAGGACATTATGTTAAGTGAAATAAGCCAGGTACAAATACTGCACAACCTTATTCACACGTGAAATCTTAAAAAGTTGATATAGAAATAGAGAGGTCAGGAGATTGAGACCATCCTGGCTAACACGGTGAAACCCTGTCTCTACTAAAAATTTAAAAAAATAAAAAATAAATTAGCCGAGCTTGGTGGCGGGCGCCTGTAGTCCCAGCTACTCGGGAGGCTGAGGCGGGAGAATGGCGTGAACCCAGGAGGCGGAGCTTGCAGTGAGCTGTGAACGCGTCACTGCACTGCAGCCTGGGCAACAGAGCGAGACTCCGTCTTAAAGAGAGAGAGAGAGAGAGAGAGAGAGAGAGTAGAATGGTGGTTACCAGAGGCAGGGGCAGTTTGGGTATTGGGGACTGTGGAGATGTTGGTCAATGGGTACAAAGTTTCAGTTAGGAAAAAATCAAACACTGCATGGGAACATCACACACTGGGGCCTGCCGTGGGGTGGGGGCCTGGGGGAGGGATAGCGTTAGGAGAAATACCTAATGTAAATGATGAGTTGGTGGGTACAGCAAACCAACATAGCACATGTATACATATGTAACAAACCTGCACATTGTGCACATGTGCCCTAGAACTTAAAATATAACAAAAAATAAAAATAAAAAAAAATCCACTCATGTCACCAAATATGGGTTTCTCTATAGTACTGAAAAATAAAGTTATTTTTAAATATACTGTAACAAAAAGTTTAGTTCCTTTAAAGGCTACAAATTTCAACTAAATAAGAATTAGACCCCATTAATTACAATCTGACATGTCACACAATTTCTGTGTGTGTTTTTTAATAGCTTAACTTCCCTGTCCATTTCAGTTGTAAAATAGTGACGAGAACATTACTATCTTCATAAGGTAAGAACTAAAATATATGATTATTGTGCCTAGAGTAAATTAGTGTATGTTTTATAGTGTTGTTGCACAACTGTAGTGTTGAATCATAACTATAGTTCACACATATAAACACAAAACTTTTTGAATTAATGGTAGAAACAGAAACCTCAGGGGAAAAAAGTAGGTAACTTGTGAACAGGAAAATTTGAAAAGAGAAAATATCAGTTTCAAAAATAAAATCTACATTTTACACGGTCTAAACCATCTTCATAATGTTATCATGAAACCCCTTCACAGTCCCTAGATGTGCAATTTTATAAACGACCTATAACTTGAGAAGTTTCTCAGGGACCTTGCCTCAGTTATCACCTACTTCTTTCCCTTATCAATATTGCTGCCTGAAACTCACCTGAGGTGACATCAAATAAACCAGAGAGTGACAATGGACTCATTGTTAGAACCTACTAACTCCTGAATAATACTCCCAATTTCCAAGCCAAAAAGCTACTGGGGGTATGTAGCTGAGATACCTTAGTACATCCAGGATAATTCCATTAGAAGTCCATGTCAAGCCAAATTCCCAACTGCCCCTCCCAGCTGGCAATGTGAAAAAGCCCATGCTTTTGTGGTTCAATTACCAGTTGTTTTGAGGAATGACTTTTATGATGATACAGGCTGCTGAGCCAAAATATACGGGATCATAAAAGGGGAATGCCTCCACTGAAAGTCATCGCCATACAACTGGCATTTGAGACTAGCAGAGGGGAAATGAGGGCATCTATGGTTATTCCATCAACATCAAGGCTGGCAGTGGGGGCCAATCAGGAAAGCCAAAATCCTTTAAGTTCTTTTTAAGAGGATAATCTTAAAGCAGAACATGTACTCTTGGCAATCTCCAGAGCTTATAACGTCTGACCCTGCCACTGGACCTGCTTCGTGATGCCATAGATTACATTTTAAACTAATTCTCTCTTCATACGGTATTTTGCTTGCCTTGTAGCACATGCCACAGTCCTGGGTTTGGAAGACGGGATTGGAAAATGGGAGTTTAAGCCTGGTGTACACTGCCAACTAGATTTTTCTTGCTGACAAAGTACAAACTTGGCCTCCACTTCCCTGTAGAGTCATGCTCCTTTGGTGTTTCCTGGGAAGTTAGGCCGCTGCCATGCTATAGCCAGAAAGCCATGCGGTTCCTCACACAGCCTCACACTTTATAATCACTCCCAGGAGATATTTTGACACAGGAATCTGCACTATAACACCTTTAAATCTGGATGGACAGTTTGTTGTAACAAGTTGGAATTTCATTTTTTTTTTTTTTTCTGATGGCTCAAAAAGAACAGGAGCTGGATGATGGGAACAGGGAGAAATAATTACATGAAAGGGCTTAGTGATATCCTTGGGACACAACAGATACTCTCAGAACTTATCAATACAACTTTATGAATCAGAAGACTGAGAAGAGTTCAGTGAAAATAAAACCATGCACCTATTAGTACCCCAGGTCAATTAAAAAATTATTACTTTTATTAAAATAGTATGTTACTATTTTTTTTTGTATTCAGAACTGTAAGTACTCAATTTCCTTAGATCTATATGTACTGAAATTACCAGGAAGAATGTATCGTATGAATTGCTTGCTAAAAACTCAGAAGTTGTTAGAATTTATGTAGTTTATACCAGCAGAGGTTTGAACCCAGAAAAATGAGTTTTCTCCAACACTGACAAATGAAAGTCAACAAGTAGGTAAGTGTGATAGTCTACTGATTTGAGTTCGCATAAGAATAAGTGTACGGGCCTAACAGTGCCAGGACCCAAGCAGAAGTCAGGCAAGATGTATCTTGTGAAGAAACTGGAGTGGGAGAGAAAAGAGAGGTCACCAGTAGCAAGTATGATAATCAGCCTCATGATGTAAAACACTAGATTTTGATGAGCTAAACAACATTAATATCATGTCTATGTCTCTTAAACCAGTATTTAGGTGGTGAGATGGGACAGGTTGTCTATGGAGCATAGTTATGCATGAGTCTATAACCACATCCTTAACTGAAGATTGCTCTTGCATAACCTTGTGAAAAGTTACTGGGCAATATTTAAGATACACACAGGTTTAAAGAATAATATTGCCAGCTTAAAAAATATTATTATAATAGAATACACTAGTTACCCCTTTCAGATTGAGTCACCATCCCTTTCCCTCAGATGTAACCAATATCCTGAACTGCCTGTCTATTATTTCCATGCAATTCTTTGTTTTATCACTATATGGGCATTAAACAACATGTAGCATCATTTTGTGTTTAGCCTTTTCTTCATTGAATGTCATGCTTTCAATCATACACCCTACTATCAGTCCTAAAAGTTAGATGTGTTAAAGTCACTTTTTCCTTCCACTTGCTTAAACTATGCTTTAATGGCACCATTTTCTCCTCTCCTTCTCCACTAGCATTAAATGATTGAAGATTCCATTTTCATAACAGGACTAAATGTCTCACTCTCAGTTTCATGTAGTTCTTTAAAAATTGCAGGATGCTGACTGTGTGTGGTGGCTCACACTTGTAATACCAGCACTTTGGGAGGCCAAGACTGGAAGATCACCTGAGGTCAGGAGTTTGAGACTAGCCTGCCCAACATGGTGAAACCCCATCTCTACTAAAAATACAAAAAATTAGCCGGGTGTGGTGGCAGGTGCCTATAATCCCAGCTACTCGGGAAGCTGAGGCAGAGAAATCACTTGAACCCGGGAGGTGGAGGTTGCAGTGAGCTGAGATGGCGCCACTGAACTCCAGCCTGGGTGACAAGAGTGAAACCCTGTCTCAAAAAGAGAAAAAAAAAAAAAAAAAAAAAAAATCCAGGATGCCTAGGGTTATGTTAATTTAAGGTGTCCTATTATAGATAAGTAAAATGATGTTCAGAATTAAAATCCCAGCTCTGTTTATTACAACATTTGACAAGTCATTTGTCATCCTAGAACTCATTTTGGTAACACAAAATGAAAAAAGTGTTAAAGAAAAAAATTATTCAATGATACTTATTGAAGCATAATAATGCAGATTTTACTCAGAACCACCAAAGTAGGCATAGGGATGACGGCATTGGTGTATTGCTATGGGAAAAGTAGATTTTATCCAACTCCAAATACAGCATGGGCAAGTGAATAGCCATTTATAGTCATGGAGCAGAGTGGATGGGAGTTGGTGGGTGGAAAATTCTTAAAGGAAGCATCAGGAGTAAGGAGGATTCTGGCTAAACTGACGTAAGAGGATTTCTTGCTAAGGACAGGCCAGGAAGATAACCTGAGGGCAGATGTGAGATGAGGATCCCAATCAGATATCAAAGGTGATCGTATCTCTAAGATGGGGGTGAGGTTCTTGCTAAACTTGCTAAACTATAAATCAGAAGGGTCCTTGTTAAAACTGGGTATTACAAGGAAATGCGTAGATGTGCCTACAAGAAGGTTCAGGAGTCTAACGTTTGATCAAGCAAAGGCTCTATCTGAGAGGTGAACTACATATAAATCATCTCCAATGCCCTTTCTAACTCCAATATTTGTCTTTTTACTCTGCTCTTTCCCTCTACATGGATAAACATCTCACCAATCTCATTATTGAATATTCTTTTTAAAAAATTATTTTGCTGGCACTTTCTTGAATCATGTACTGGTCAGTAGAGGGGACAGTGTTTCTACACATACTTCCCAAAGTATTAATATAAATGAAAAGCATTTTCAAAAAGCTTTTGCTGGCCAATTCAGTTTGAGGAGTGTATCTTAGCCTGCTTAGTATTCTGTGGGATCTGTGGACTTGTTACTAGTATTGCTAATAATAATCTGAGCATGGCATAGAACAACCTTTGCTGTAAATTTGAAGTCAGCAAGACAGGCTTAACTTGAACCCCATCTAAGGCAGTTACTAACCCATGTATCTCAAAGCTGCTAACATTCCACCTGCAAGAAATCTTCCCAGAAAAGGACTCAAAGATAGCCTCCTACAAAGACACAAGCCCACAAGTGCAGTGAGAAAATGATTCCTATTCTCACAGTTTTGGCACAGTTGGCTGTTACTCCTGAAAAAAAAAAATGTTAAATGAAAATATTCCATGTCTAATCCCTGCCCACTTTTTTATTTAAAAGAGTGAGGAAAATTAATTGAACAATCATTAAATTCCAAGAAAATGAAATAGGCTTTTCTCCAGTATATAAAAAAAAGATAAATGAACATTTCTTTTCCTTTGATGAATGTAAAAAGACATGTTTATGATTCTTTGCTTAGGAAAAACAGACACTTGGTTGATGTAAAGGTTAAATATGTATTCTGGTTTCCAATCATGAAATGCTATTTGCTGTATAGAGCATATATTTATGGTCCTTGAAATTGGCATAGTTACTGAACTTAAAACAGCAACATTTTACTTCTATGAATAGACCCTAAGACTGACTGACCTTCTGATATTTCATGCTAATGTATATTGAATAACTGTGACAGGCAACAAAAGGGGCATTACTTGTGGGTCATCATCCATCCACTCATTCAAATAACACTTCTTGAGTGCTAACTAGTAATTTCAGCTCAACCAACAATTATTGAATGCTGCCTATGTTCCTGCTGGGCACTGCTGAGGTGCTTGAAATAGCCATACGTAAAATATATACATATATAGGTAGGAGTCACATGTTAATAATATAATACCATATTATAGTATATAATTAGTATAATATAATACTATATTATAGTATATAGCTAGGAGTTACATGTGATAGAAAAGCCTCAAGTTTCTCTTTTAAAACAGGGAAGGAAGGGGAACTGTGTGGGTATTTGTATTCAGAATCTCTAAAGAAGTAGACATTATACTTAGAGTTAACTAATGTATTTTTGAGCCCATTCGTATTTGCTCAATCTAGAAGTAAACAACACAAAATATAGAACTCTGTCCTAGTATCCAAGGGAATTAGAATTGAGTGGCATATTTTCCTTTATCATTCAAATCTGAACGTCTTGCTTGAATTAACGTATTTATGAAGGAATTGTGCCTCCTCTCTTGTCACCATTTTATCTCTAACAGATATTTAACAATATCGAAATTCTTTTAAAAGATATTTTTCCTTCAGTGGTGACAGAGTGGCATTAGGAAGTGTTGGCTGGCTCTGCCTTATAAGTTGAAGTTATTAAGATACTTAGCAATATATGTGAAAAAATGGCACACCACTGAGCCAGTCTTTGAATCTAAGCAAAGCACTCCTCAACAAGTGCACTATTTTTTTTCAAATTCATGAGACTTTTCATATTTAGCTTCCAAAGTCTCATTAGAATGTCTCCTTCTGGCAACCAAATTGCTTAACAATAAACAATTCATCAACTTCAAGAGGCTAAAAAAAGTATGAAAGGTGTTCTGGTTTAACAAAAGTGTAATGATTTAGTTTATACTATGTATGAGGGAATTAAAAGTAGGTGAAAAGTTCATATTTGTGCTTTAGAAAGACTTGATGAATAATGCAATGGCATTTTCATTACATTATTCAAAATGTTTGTTGGAAAACATTATCTTTTCTTATTTACCCAACTACTGAATATGGCTTTGTAAATGTATTTGTGCTGTCAAATTTAATCAGATAAACTTCTTTTTAACTCATTTCTTGTATTCCTAAAACTTGGTCTTCCACAGTAAAGATTAGATTATATAAAGATCTATGGTCTTCATAACATGTCCATTCAAATAATGCTATTATTCTCTGGAATATATTATTGGGAAAGAGTATATGATACTCTTTCCCAGATGATACTCTTTCCTAGGCCTCTTGAAGAAGAGAATTTTTCTGCAATCATTTACAACAACTATAAAAACAAACATGAGCCTGGATTTTCTGCCTCCCTGCCTCCCTCCCTACTTCCTTCCCTCTCTTCTTTCCTGCCTGCCTTTTTACTTTCCTGCCTTTCTGTTTTCTTTCTTTTTCTTTCCTTTCTCTATTCTTTCTCTTATTTTTCTTCTTCAAACATTTATTGTTTACCTACAATTTGCAAGATATCATGCTAGATGCTGGGAGTGAAAAGGTAAATAAATCATGATCTCACAATATCTGTTATGACAGATATTACAATAGACAAGTACAAAATAATCAGTGCCATAATAGAAGTAGAAATAAAGTAAACACTATTGAAGCACAAGGAATGGTAAAACAGATGTTCCTGAGGCCTGGAATTTAATTGTAACTTATCTGATTTTATTTGTCTGATTTCCACGAGGTTTCATTAATCCCAAATTTACTGGGAAATCTCATCACGATTATTGGTCCCTAGGGTGAAATTAGAAATCAATAGCTGTAATGTTTCTAAAATTTCATTTTATAGATTTTTAGCAAACAAATCTCTCCACTCTCTTCCTCACATTACCGCCCACGTTCCCACACATTCAATCTCAACCCAGAGGCCACTGTCTTTCTCCTTTTCTTCTTTTATTCTTTCTGAGCTGCACAGCAGGCATGCGGAGGAGGAAGACAGAAAACAGAAAACTTTTCAGTGTGGGCATCAAGCTGTCAGCCTGTTTCTGCCATAGCACTCTGATCCACTCCTCCCCTACTGATCCGCACCACAGCACCCCTTCTCCACCAAATGCCAAAAGCAGAAAGAAAACCCGCAATACAAGATGGTCTCTCCAATTAAAAACAAAACTCTTTAATGCCCAGATAATTTACTGAGAACACAAAGGAGAATGCTGCATGGCAATTGCCTGGAAGGACCTAACAAACTAGTCCTAGTGAAAGAAACAGGAACATAAAGATGATAACTAATGTGCATTGAGTTTGTTGTCTAGATCAGGCCTGTTCCATGCACTTACATATAACTTGTTTAATCCTTACCTTGGCCTACATGGTAAATACACGATTACTTCCCCCATTTCACGTTAAGAAAACTGACGCACAGAACAATTATAGGTGCCAGAGCTAGAAAACCATCACAAGTAGCAATCTGCTTCCAGATTCCATGTTCCTGAGCCTTAGGCAGAATGCAGGCCATTTTAACATAATGTGGTAAATAATGTTATTTATTATTAATATTATTGACATGTGCTCACGGTCAAAAAGTAGAAAATACCTTGTAAGTGATACTTCAGAAATTAATCCTTCCCTCCAGTCCAGAGAATGGGCTTGGAGAAGTCCTATAATGCCTGCCTTCCTTACACCAAGTGACTACATCCCTCCTCTTACTTAGGAACTACTCTTTTTATCTTAGCAATTTAGTAACAGGTATGCCTTTGCACACCCATCAGCATGATATCCTTTTATGTGTCGGTAGCCCTAAAACATTTGGAATTTTATTGCCACTTGGTGAAGCTATTTGTTCACATAGCCTTAAGTCTTAGATAACTATTGCAACTCCTAAATTTCTCACCTCTAACCAATATCCACTCTACCATAGCAGCCTCCTATAGTACTGACAGAGTGTGACATACACCCCTAGCATCTGTTTGTATTTTCAACTTTTTAGAATTTTTTCAGAAGAAAAAATTGTATAGTAATTGTTGTAAGTATCTGCAAGATGCCAGAGAATGTTTCAAAGAAGTTACTTCCCCTTTTGTAGACATGCAAAGAGGAGGATTATAAGGATCATTACTACGCCAGGTATAATATGGTTCCAAAAATGAAGCCAAAATCTGGTAATTTTTGAGGAAAAAAAAAGATAACGTGAAATAGTCGTAAGTGCCAGTTTTTGTAGCTCTCCAGTTCTCTGCAGTGACTGGATTTGGGCCATACAGAAACCCTTTCTACTGTTAAAGCAACAGAGAAAAGGAGAGAAAAACTTGATAAAGCTATTCCCAGCCTGGCAAATTAGGAGTTAAACTTTGGAACTGACACTTCAGCATTTGGTAATCCCCTCACCCCACACTTGGCTGTAAAATCTGTGAAGTAGCCTCCTTCCGGAAGTCAGGTTTTCTAGTAATGCCCTAATTGGTTAAGTATGTATTATAGTGTATTTAATAACTGAGCCCCTTGATTTTCAGAACAAATGGCACCCACATGCTTGCTATTAACCTTTTGAATTGCAAATATATGCCAGGTGGCCATAAGCCACATGGTGTTCAAATGATTCCCCCCATATTTGAGATGCTATTCACTCTGTAACGAAATGACAAGACAGAATTGTATCAGAAAAAGAGCACCCACATGTACACTCTAAATTGTGCAAACATTTTGAAATTCAGTGGTAATTTAGGAAGTCAGTCTCCAGTAGACTTCCCTATCCTTATATAGGCAAAGCCAGCTATTGTGTTCCAAAGCAAAACTGATGCCCGCGGCAATCATTCTTGTAACCAATCACAAGTCAATGAAAGTAAATTAGTTACCGGTGTCAGAGGAAGCTTTGGCATTCACAAAGAATTTAGAAATAGCTAACATGTTATAATCACATGGAAATGGTGCATGTTATTAAAATTGCCAACACAGGAAAACTTACCTGGCCACACTTTATGGTGCACAAAATCTCGTAGTATGGCTATTAGAACATTCATGATAATAAAGTCAGAGTTCTATCCCAACTTCAGAAAACTCATCAAAAGTTTACTGAGAAGACAAAAATACTCTTGAGGGTCAGAAGCAAACCCAAATGACTTATTCACCTACTAAAATTATTTAACTTTGAATATTATGAAATAAATGCATTAAGAACAATAGAAATGCTTTTAACCAATGCAAATGGGTCTGTTAGTCAACTAACTCATCAGAAAAGTTAGTTCAATTAGGGAACAATGAAAAAACTAAAGGTATCATAAACATTTTATTTTATGTTAACATAAAGTAAATAAATATGCATGCAAGTGGCCAATCTTTTGATGTAGGATGAAAGCCATTCCCTTGAGAATGTATCACTGATGGGAATTTCACCTGGTCTTTCTTGCCTAACCCACACTCATAATATTGACTAAGATTTCCAGTTTCAGTTTCTTTTAAAGGTGAAGGAATTTACTCTAGTGAAGCCAAAAACATGTTAAGTCCTTTTCGATTTCCATGGCTTTACAATCTTTCCTAAATATCTTGCCTACACCTAATTTGACATCATTTTTTCATTTATTTCTCTTTATTGGGTCATTCTAAAGCATTTAATTTTCATACAAACATCTCTCTGTTCCCCATTAATACTTCATTGATTTGCATGAATAATTAATTAAATTATATAATTAAAATAATAAGTACAACCGGCATGAAATATTTAGGAACAAACAAAATTATAACTCAGTAAGTGGATGTGTAGTACATACATTTCTAAGAGAGTAGACTACCAGTCAAAAGCCCTCAGGAGGCGACAGAACTCAGACATATTTCACTAAGGAAACGCAGAATGTTAACTATTTCATTAAATTCATTAAATGAAAATCAGTCAAACTGATAGAGAGAGCCAAGGGTCCCCCGCAAAACCCTGTCTTCAAGCCTAAAACAGCCTGAACCTTGAAAAACCCAACCGCTGGTCCTGGATGAAGCCGGCTCTTTCCTGACTGATTCTCTGACTAATGCCCCACCTGCGCACTGAGAGGATGGGGTGGAGCCTCGGGAAGTCGCCCTATTTGCACGGGGGAGGAGCCTGGACTCCAGATCTAGTGTGGTGGCCTGGATTCAATCTGTCAAGTGGGGGCCTGCTAGGAGGACTCTCTCTCTGTTTCCTGAGAGTTTCTCTTTCCTTTTTTCCTTTTCACCCAACAAAGGCTGCCCTACTCATCTTACAATTTGTCCGCGTGCCTAAATTTTCATAGGTCGTGTGACAAGAACCCGTTTTTTTCTATAACAAAATGCAATATAATATTTAGGTAAAATAATTATGAGCATGGATGTGTGATAAGAATGTGCTCATATATCATGATACATTTTAAGGGAATTTGTGTAAACCTTTCAGTTAGCTTTTCTACATAATATACGTAGTTCATATTTTAATGGGAGTTTCAGAAACTGTCTGTCATAAGTATTGTCTCTGTCCTGTAACTTCCACCGCTTCTCAGCTATTTCAGTTGAGGATAATTTTGTTTGTGAATAAAGAAAAAACATTCAACGAACAGAGGCAAAATCAGAAAGGTATATATTGTGTAACTGATAGGACTGAGAGCAGACATCTCCAGAGTTGGTTCAGCAATTTCCTAATATGAAGGCCCAGGACTGGCAGTGCTGAGATTCTGTCATGGTTTTCAAATGCTGCTGCAGCACGAGGTATTTGAGTTCGGATCTTTTTCATTTATTGTCAGTAAGTATATGCTGTGTCCTTTTAGTTTTAACAGTTTAATCTGATTTCTATTTCCACAAGTTTTTAACTCCCCCCACTTTCTTCTGTAGAAAGATTATCTTCTCTATTGTTAACCAGATAGGAAATACTAAATATTATACTTTTATTCTCCCAGTATTTACTTTAAAAGTAAACAGAATTAAATATTCAGAGTCAGATTTGATATTTTCTAATATCAAGAGTGTATCTAAGTTCCCCCAAAACATATTAATAACTTAAAAATCTTTTACTTTCCTCATTCATTCATTTTTTTCACAATCAGTACTTAAGATGGGTACATAATTTCATGTTTACTTCTTTTCTCGCTATTGATTCTCACATTCCATTACTTTCCCATAGAATCATTAAGCTTTTTTCTGAAGTAAGCTTTCTAGTCTTTTAACAGTTAACATTTATTTTATACCTGAAATGCACCATTTCTATTTCCCCCAAATGTAAATACACAGAACCTAACATAATGCCTGCCACACAGAGAGTGGTCATTCTATATTTGCCAAATGTGAGAATGAATAAACGAATGAATGCCAGGCTCTGTCCTAAATGTGTTGTATGCATATGTCTAGTTACAAAAGCCCTGCAAGGAAAGCACTCTATTTGTGAAGAAGGAAATTGAGCTTCAGAGAGCTTAATAAAACTTGCCCAAGGTCACATCACTATTAAGTTTTAGGATTTGCGTTCAATCCTGTGCCTATTCAATATCAAATTGCAGATTCTGTTATTTTCTTGGGTCTCGAACCAAGGAAACAAAGGATCTCAAATGGAAGAAGGAAAATTGAGAAGATCCATGAAATAAATATACATATGGGTAAATATATACTACAAGAGATCTTTGTCTGGCCCTTTCTTTACTTGCATCATTCCCTCATTTTCTTTACTTTTTTCTCTCCACTTAGGCTACCATTACCATAGAAATGATAGGGCTAGACTTTAACTAATAGATTTAATGTATTGATGGTGGAAAAGATTAAATGTAAAGAAAAGAACTAGCATCAAAAGGAAAACAAGAAACAGAGAGGCAGAGAATATAAATAGTTGGATTCGTAAACATTAGAAGAAGCATCTTGGATTCAATCATTGCTTTGCAGAAGATTTTCTAACAAATATAAAGGACAGTATCTTTAGAAGATTTTTAAAAGTGTTTTACATTCAGTATTTTTCTTTTCACAATTTCTCCTAAGATTGAAAAATGATTATTAGATGGAGCATGAAAATAACCTTAGTTAATCTTATTTTCAGATTTTAAGCTTGTTAGAGATATGGTCCTTAGCTGACAATCCTGCTATGATTTACTGTGCAAAGATTTAAACTTTAAAAATTCTAGAAATATTTATTTTATACTATACTTAAGTTTCAAACACTTGGGGAAGTAATTTCATTTTATAATGGAGAGTCACATTTCAAGTGACTGCACTGCTTAAATTGCAGTGGGAATAAAAAATAGGGCAAAAAATAGCCAGAAATGCAAATAAAACACAATTTTTTTGAGATAATAGTGTGGTCAAGTCATCAAAGCCATTTAAAAAAACACAATGTCTTAAAAATTTTTGTCTGAACACTTACTAATATAATCTGTCTCAGTTATTTTTGAAAGAGTCAATTTAGTGTTCTTTGAGATAAAATGTGATTGTTTTCCAAAAAAATTATAACCCTGATTTGTCTCAACATATAAATTAAAATAAATGATCTATGCTTTCAACTTTAGGGCTAGAAAAAATAAAAAACTCTTGTAAAACAAAAGAAAGTAATTCATAGGTGTAAAAAAAATTAATTTGAGTTAATTGCAAAGGCAATAAAATTAAGTAATAATTATCCCAGTGTATGCTCAGGGCTATATGAAATCTATGCAGTCATTGGTTCTTTTCTGCATCTGACAGCAAGTTTGAGAGATTGTATCTCTTCCTGATACTTAACCTATTTCCTCGCTTGGGTAAGATTTCAGTTAACTTCTCCTATCCATATTTTTCAGAAACAGAGGTAACAATATCAATTATCCTCCATTTAAATAACAACTTTGACTCTTTTAACTAAAAGGCCACTTGTTAAATAAGAATGACATAGGTACCTGGGATTTGCTATGTACTTGTAAGGACCTCAGTTCTTAGGAATCTTTCTTAAACTGTATCCCCATGGGGATTGCATCTGGCTGTGTTAACAGAAAGCTGACTACACTGGTTTAATGAAATATGGTCTTAACTAGGATTCCTAAACAGGTTCTGAGATGAAAAATTTTGTTTGAAAAATTAACTGGGAAGTCCTCTCAGGAGAAAGTGAAGAAGGCAGGATTGGACAGAGGAGAAGCAGACTCTCAATGGTTGCAACCAGGGCTCAGCCAGTCAGTTCCACAGTGAGTTCTGGAGCTGAAATGACCTTTCAGCATTGTCCCGATTTGAGGCAAAGAACTTGGACTTTTGTGTCTCCACATCAGACAGTCATTGACTACAGGCCACCCCCATTCAGGGGACTTAACCTTGGACACAGCAATTCCCTACAGCTGAAAGTTCTTCCCAGTGAGGGACAGGTCTCTGAACAGTCAGTAGTCTATACTTCTCAGTCAATGAGGATAGATATGTCGCCCTTGAAGAGGGGGTCTGGGCTGAATGCCATAGTTGGCACTACAAGAGCATCCTTTCCTTGCTCAGATCTACTTGTTCTTACAGCAAGTTTGCCTCACTTGGGGACAGATTCTCCAGGATTGCTCTCATTTCCTGGGGAAACTTAAAAAGGGAGTTCGCAGGTATAGGAGCTGCACCTCAAGACTGTAATTGACCTCCAGCCTGTACCTAATGTTTATCACCCCTCTCCTCCACTCACTTTAGATGCCATCACCTGCAGCTGACACCTCTGCTGGTGGAGTGACCCACACCCTTATTCCTGAGGTGTCACAGCTCCACATTACTATGACCTTTCTCAGGTCATGGCTGCTGTTCTTGACTGTTCACTGTTAAAACTGGACAGAAGAGCACCAAAAGACACCTCTGTGTTTCTGAGTATCAAACATATTCTCTCCTACCCTCAGCCCCCATTCATGCTTAGCCAGGACTAGATCATGTAGCTAACCTAAGGTGTGAGGACTCACTTTCTGATATTTGAGAAATAAGGAGGAAAAAGCTATTAAGAAATGAAATTAGTTGGCTGTCACTGAATACCGTTAAGTCATTAAAGAGATAATGAGAGGTTCAGGGAGATAAAATTCAAGGTAAAATGCAGAAGTCAGAGGGTATTCTGGAAGCATTTAAAGAAGTTCATAATCTCTTGAAGATGAGGGGCAGATAGAGTAAAGAAGCTGACTCAGGACTTAATTGTAAGAGTAGCAGAGATTCAAAGAAGGCTGAATTCTCAACCCTACCAGGCCCTCCAAGTCAAGGTCAGAACCATACTCAGGAAGGATCAGGACACTGAGACTTGGGATGGGGATAGCTGGATAGATGCCTTGAGAACCTTAACCTCCCAATTTCCATGAACACGCTAGACCTCCAGAAACAACTAATTCCATCTTGTGTGAAGATACTAGGCCCATTGCTTAATATCGTGCACAGGTTTTAAATAAGATAGGAGCCTTACATGAAACTGTGTGTCCCCTCAAGATCTATGCATATATCCTCTCCTGGCAACTTAGCCAATAATAAGAATAAAATCCCTAGTCCAATTTAAGATAAGGAAATAGAGTTTACATAGAAGTTGATGTTTTATCTGGCTGACATATCTTGTCATACCTTAGAAAAAAATATGCCATTACCTGAATCTTGAGGGTTCTAGATTAAGGGAGCGAAACATTAAGTTGGGTAAGAGAACGTCAGTTGATATGAAAGAACTTTGTCATAATATAGAATATTTAAATATATTTTTTATTTTAATAACTTTTGGGGTACAAGTGGTTTTCGGTTTCATGGATAAATTAAATATTGGTGAATTCTGAGATTTTAGTGCACCTGTCACCCAAGTGGTATATGTTGTACCAATATGTATTTTTTGATTCCACACTCCCCTCCTTCCCTCCCACTTCTGAGTCTCCAAATGTCATTATAACACTCTGTATGTCTTTGCATACTCATAGCTTAGCTCCCACATGTAAGTGAGAACATATGGTATTTGATTTTCCATTTCTGAGTTACTTCACTTAGAATAATGGTCTTCAGCTCCAACCAAGTTGCTACAAAGAACATGGACATTTAGGTTGGTTCCATATATTTGCAATTGTAAATTGGACTGCAGTAAACATACCTGTGCCTGTGTCTTTTTCATCTATGACTTCTTTTCCTTTGGGTAGATACACAGTAGTTGGTTTGCTGGATTGAATGGTAGATCTACTTTTAGTTCCTTAAAAAATGTCCGTACTGTTTTCCATAGATGTTGTACTAATTTGCATTCTCACCAACAGTGTATAAGCATTCCCTTTTCCCCACATCTGTGCCAACATCTATTGTTTCTTGACTTTTTAATAATGGCCATTCTTTCAGGAGTAAGGTCGTATTTCATTGTGGTTTTAATTTGCATTTCCCTGATGATTAGTGATGCTGAGCATTTTTAAATATGTTTGCTGGCCATTTGTATACTTTCTTTTGAAAAATGTCTATGTATATCATTAGCTCACTTTTTGATGGGATTATTTAATGTTTTTCTTGTTGATTTATTTGAGTTCCTTGTAGATTCTGGATACTGGTCCTTTGTCAGATGCATATATTGCAAATACTTTTTCCATTCTGTGTGTCGCCTGTATACTCTGATGATTATTTTTTTTTTGCTATGGAGAAGCTTTAAATTTAATCAGGTCCCATTTATTTTTGTTTTTACTGCTTTTGTTTTTGAGGTTTTAGTCATGAATTCTTTATCTAGGGCAATGTCCAGAAGACTTTTTCCAAGGTTATCTTCTAGAATTTTTATGGTTTCAGATGTTAGATTTAAGTCTTTGATTCATCTCGAATTGATTTTTGTATACGGTGTGAGATAGGGACCCAGTTTCATTTTTTGCTACACGTGGCTAGCCAGTTTTCCCAGAACTTAAGGGTGTCACTACCTCAATTTATGTTTTTGTATGTTTTATCAAAGATCAGTTGATTCTAAGTATTTGGCTTTATTTCTAGGTTCTCTATTCTATTCTATTTGTCTATGCACCTACTTTCAACCAGTACCATGCTGTTTTGGTAACTATAGCACTGTAGTCTAACTTGAAGTTTGGTAATGTGATGCCTCTAGATTCATTCTTTTTGTTTAGGATTTCTTTGGCTATTTGAGCTATTTTTTGGTTTCATATGAATTTTAGGACTTTTTTCTAATTCTATGAAAAATGTTGTTGGTATTTTGATGGGAGTTACATTAAATCTATAGATTGCTTTGGGCAGTATGTTCATTTTCACAATAATGATTCTTCCAATCCATGAGCATGGGATGTGTTTCCATTTGTTTATGTCACCTGTGATTTCTCTCAGCAGTGTTTTGTAGTTCTCCTTTTAGAGATCTTTCACTTCCTGGGTTAAGTATATACATAGGTATTTTATTTGCCTTGTTCCAATTCTCAAGGGGAATGCTTTCAACTTTTCCTGATTCAGTATGAGGTTGACTGTGAGTTTGTCATATATGGCTTATATTAATTTGAGGTAATTCCCTTCTATGCCTAGTTTGTTGGGGGTTTTTATCATAAAGGGATGCTGGATTTTATTGAATGCTTTTTCTGCATCTATTGAGATGATCATATGATTTTTGTTTTTAATTCTCTCTATGTGATATATCACATTTATTGACTTGTATATGATAAGTCTTCCCTGGGATGAAAACCACTTGATCATGGTGTATTATCTTTTTGATGTTGTATTAGTCAGGGTTTTCTGGAGGGACAGAATTATTCCACCAATCCAGCTGCTTCAGGATGATGGAGAACAGATGTGCTGTTGAGTTTGGTTAGCTAGTATTCTGTTGAGGGTTTTTACATCTCTGTTCATGCAGGATATTGGTCTTTGTTTTTTTTTTTTTTTTAGTTATGTCCTTTCCTGGTTTTGGTATCAGGGTGATAAGGCTTCATAGAGTGAATTAGGGAGGATTCCCTGTGTCTCAATCTTTTGGAATAGTTTCAGTTGGATTGACACCAATTCTTCTTTAAATGTCTGGTAGAATTCAACTGTGAATTTATCTGGCCCTGGGATTTTGTTAGCATTTCAAAAATTACTAATTGAATCTGACTGCTTGTTATTGGTCTGTTCAGGGTTTCTATTTCTTACTGATTTAATGTAGGGAGACTTTATGTTTCCAGGAATTTGTTCATTTTCTCTAGGTTTTCTAATTTGTATGCATCGAATTGTTCATAGCAGTCTTAAATGAACTTTTGTATTTCTGTGATGTCGGTTGTAGTGTCTCTAGTTTCATTTGTAGTTGAGCTTATTTGAATTGTCTCTCTTCTCTTCTCGGTTATTCTAATAGTCTGTCAATTTCATTTCTTTTTTCAAAGAACCAGCTTTTTGTTTCATTGATTTTTTTGTATTTTTTTTATTTCAATTTCATTTAGTTCTACTCTGATCTCTGTTATTTCTTTTCTTCTGCTAGCTTGGGTTTAATTCGTTCTTGTTTCCCTGGTTACTTGAGGTATGGCTTTAGGTTGCCAATTGGTAATCTTTCAGACTTTTTGATGTAGGCACTTAGTACTATAAACTTTGCTTTAGCACTGCTTTTGCTTTATCCCAGAGGTTTTGCTAACCTGTGTCTGTATTATCAATAATTTCAAAGAATTTTTTAATTTTCATCTTGATTTCATTATAAACTCAAATATCATTCAGGAGCAGGCTGTTTAATTTCCATGTATTTGTATAGTTTAGGAGATTGTTTTTGTAGTTGATTTCTAGTTTTATTCTACTGTGGTCTGAGAAGATACTTGATATGATTTCAATTTTTAAATATGTACTGATACTTGTTTTGTGACCTATTACATGTTCTATCTTGGAGGATGTTCCATGTGCTGATGAAAAGCTTGTATAATCTGCAGTTCTTGGGTACAATTTTCAGTAAATATCTGTTAGGTTCATTTGTTCTAGAGTCTAGTTTAAGTCCAGTGTTTCTTTATTGACATTCTGTCTCAATATTCTACCGCTGTCAGTGGAATATTGAAGTCCCCTACTATTACTATGTTGCTGTCTATCTCATTTCTTAGGTCTAGTAGTAATTGCTTTATGAATCTGGTAGCTCCAGTGTTAGTTGTATATACATTTAAGATTGTAATATCTTCTTGTTGTATTGATTTTTTTATCTTATATAACGACTTTGTCTTTTTTCTTAACTGTTGTTGCTTTAAAGTCTGTTTTATCTGATATGAAAACAGCCACTCCTGCTCATTTTTCCTTTCCATTTGCATGGAATATCTCTTTCTACCCCTTTACTTTGAGCTGATATGAATCCTTATGTGTTAGATGAGTCTCTTAAAGTCAGCAGATATTTGGTTTGTGATGTTTTTATCCATTCTGCCAATATGTATCTTTTAAGTGGAGCATTTATGCCATTTTCATTCAATGGTAATATTGAGATGTGAGGTACTGTTCCATTAACATTCCATCATGTTCATTGTTCCCTAGATACTTTGTTTCTTCATTGTGTTATTGCTTTATAGGCCCTGTGAGTTTTAAGCTTTTAAGAGATTTTATTCTGGTATATATCAAGCTTTGGTTTCAAGATTTAGAACTCCTTTCAGCATTTCTTATAGGGCTGGTCTGGTATTAACAAATTCCCTCAGCATTTGTTTGTCTGAAAAAGACATTATTTCTCCTTCATTTATGGAAATTAGTTTTTCTAGATACAAAAATTATTGGCTGAAAGTTTTTCTATTTAAGGAGGCTAAAGATAGAACCCCAATCCCTTCTGGCTTATAAGGTTTCTGCTGAGAAGTCTGCTGTTAGTCTGATGGGTTTTCCTTTATAAGTTACCTGATGCTTTTGTCTCACTGTTCTTAGAATTCTTTCCTTCATGCTGACTTTAGATAGCCAGATGATTATATGCTTTGTTGATGATCTTTTGCAATGAGTCTCCCAGGGGCTTTTGAACTTCTTGTATTTGGATATCTAAATCTCTTACAAGGTTAGGGAAGTTTTCCTCAATTATTCCCTCAAATAAGTTTCAGAAACTTTTTGCTTTGTCTTCTCCTTCAAGAACACCAACTAATTTTAGGTCTAGCCATTTACAAAATTCCATATTTCTTAGAGATTTTGTTCATTTATTTTTATTCTTTTTCTCTTTATTTTTGTCTGTTGAGTTAATTCAAAAGCCTTGTTTCTGAGCTCTGAAATTCTTTCTTCGACTATTCTATTGTTGAAACTTTCCACTGCATTTTGTAATTTCCCAAGTGTGTCTTTCATTTCCAGAAGTCCTTATTGGTGTTTCCTTAAAATATCCATCTGTTTAAAAAAAATCTTATTCATATCCTGTACTATTTTTAAAATTTATTTATGTTTGTTTTTACCTTTCTCTGGAATCTCTTTGAGTAGCTTAATAATCAACATTTTGAATTCTTTATCTGGTATTTCAAATATTTCATCTTGGTTTGGATCCATTGCTGGGGAGCTAATGTGATCCTTCGGAGATGTTATAAAACTCTGTGTTTTCATATTACCAGAATTATTTTTCTAGTTCCTTCTCATTTGGTTAGAAAATTTCTTCTATTCATTCTTGAATTTATTTTTGATTTGACTATTTTAAAAAATTTTCTCCCCCTTAAGGATGTGACTTTAATTTTTATAGTTTATTGCAGCCTAATTTGGCTCTTGGTGCTTTCAGGAGTGAAGATTGTATGAATTCCTTGCTTACAGAGAGTCTTTGCATGATAGCTTTCTCAGATGCTGGTTGTATTAGCAATGTGCTCAGTGTGTGAGCAAGTTCACTGTTTCCTATACAGTTGGAATGACAGAGGTTTATTGATGCTTATCTCATTCCCTCATGGTGTGCACTTTTTTATTTGCTACTTTTTTCCCCAATATTCTATTTACTGGGTTGAATAGTTCAGGCTTCAGGCCAATAGGGGAGATATCTACAAGCAAAAACTGCCTGTGGCTAAAACAGGGGGAAAATGCATTATCCAATGGTGGACAGATGTCCCAGCCTTGACAAAAGTGACTGGAGGAGCTCTTTGTGAAACACTCTGAGGTATTATCAGAGGGAATGACCATAGCCACCTCAGCTCCCCTGACACTCCAGCAGGAAAGCTATCCACCTCCCAGACACACTCCTTACCCAGTATTTCAGCTATTCAGATCAGACAGGTACCTCTTTTCATTGGCAGGAATGTTGATATTCTAAGGAAAGAGGAATTGTGACTCTACCTCTCATGAAAGACTGTACCTGGAGAGTGCACCTCCTGTGGCAATGCAATCACCCTGAATTGTTCCAGAAAGGCTGTTTATGCCGAGCTCCTGTGGGAAAAGCTCCAGCTGTGTCTGCAGCAGTGGATGAGGGTGAAAAGAAGTCTCCTTCTCTAAGGTCCTTCAGGAGCACCAGGGCTGCCTGATTGTTGGTGCAGAACGCAGATTTTCCCTGTGTTCAAATTCAGGAATTATAGAGAACACCACAAAGCTACTCCTCGAGAAGAGCAACCCCAAGACATATAATTGTCAGATTCACCAAGCTTGAAATGAAGGAAAAAATGTTAAGGGCAGCCAGAGAGAAAGGTAGGGTTACCCACAAAGGGAAGCTCATCAGATTAACCTGCTGAACCCAGCATTGCAACTGTGCCTCCGCTAAAAGAAATTTTCCACCAGTGGAAAGATCTGGGACTCAAGGCCTGCCATCTGGGTTCTTTTGTCCCATTGGGTATTGCTTTGATATGATGCATGTCCTCTTCCCCCCAGGAATAGGAGTCTCTGACAGCCAGACTACTGTGAATGTTGTTGCTCCTCTGTGTCTAACCACCCAAAGGGACTGCCGCACTTCAGGATGATGCTGGGGAATGTCTTCAGGGATCCAAAGACATGACCTGTCCTCAAATCTCCCATCTGTGAGTACCAGCACCACCTCTGATGGGGGTGGCAGGGAAGTGAGACTCTGTGAGATTCTTGGTGTAGACAGTCTTAGTGTGTTGGTTTTCTCAAATGCCATTTGTAGTAGCAATTAACTGGTCATGTGGACAGACTCAGGGCTTCTTGGTTAGCCAGGTGGTAGAGGCATTAGTGATAGCTAAAGTCATGCGCAAGTTTTCTCCTTCTTGGGTGCAGTATTCCTGGGTGCAGTGTTGGAGATGCTGTAATAGACTCTGTCAGTTGGTCTCCAGCCAGGAGCTGGCACTTGCAAAAGCCTCCAGCTGTGGTAGTAGTGGATTGCTTACCTTATGTTACTCAGGGGAAGTACGCTGGTTTCTAGGTGATAGATGAGGCCATTTAAATACCAAAAGTTTCTGTTCCTTGTATTAAGCTACCAGGGTGGATAGAGGGGCTGGGCCTGGCAGGTCCCTACTCTGAGTTTCTGTGTGAAAGCCAAGCAGCAGCCCCTGTGGAAGTAGGAGTGGGGATGTATAGGGAAACCAATGCCCAATATTTCAACATAGGTTCTTTCTATTTTCCATAAGTGTCGGCCAGCCGAGAAATAAAGAGTACAAAGAGAGGAATTTTACAGCTGGGCCACTGGGGGTGACATCACATATCAGTAGGACCGTGGTGCCCACCTGAGCCTCAAAACAGCAAATTTTTTTATTAACGGTTTCAAAAGAGGAGTGGGTGTAAAACAGGGAGTAGGTACAAAGATCACATGCTTCAAAGGGCAAAAAGCAGATCTACGAATAAGGGTCTAACAAAGATCACAATGCAAAGGGCAAAAGCAGAATTATTGATAAGGGTCTACGTTCAGTGGGTGCACGTATTATCTTGATAAACATCTTAAACAACAGAAAACAGGGTTCAAGAGCAGAGAACCAGTCTGACCACAAATTTACCAGGGTCGAGTTATTTTCCCCACCCTAGTAAGCCTGAGGGTACTGCAGGAGACCAGGGCACATCTCAGTCCTTATCTCAACTGCATAAGACAGACATTCCCAGAGTGGCCGTTTATAGACCTCCCCCCAGGAATGCATTCCTTTCCCAGGGTGTTAATATTAATATTCCTTCCTAGGAAAATAATTTAGCGATATCTTGCCTACTTGCACGTCCATTTACAGGCTCTCTGCAAGAAAAAAATATATAGTTGTTTTTGCCTGACCTCACAGGCAGTTAGACCTTATGGTTGTCTTCCCTTGTTTCCTAAAAATTGCTGTTATTCTGTTCTTTTAAAAGGTGCACTGATTTCATATTGTTCAAACACACGTTTTACAATCAATTTGTACAGCTAACATAATTATCACAGTGGTCCTGAGGTGACATACATCCTCAGCTTATGAAGATGACAGGATTAAGAAATTAAAGTAAAGACAGGCATAAGAAATTTTAAAAGTAGAGGGGGCGGAGCAAGATGGCCGAATAGGAACAGCTCCAGTCTCCAACTCCCAGTGCGAGTGACACAGAAGACCAGTGATTTCTGCATTTTCAACTGAGGTACTGGGGTCATCTCACTAGGGAGTGCCGGACAATCGGTGCTGGTCAGCTGCTGCAGCCTGACCAGCGAGAGCTGAAGCAGGGTGAGGCATCCCCTCACCTGGGAAGTGCAAGGGGGAAGGGAATTCCTTTTCCTAGCCAGGGGAACTGAGACACACAACACCTAGAAAATCGGGTAACTCCCACCCCAATACCGCACTTTAAGCAAATGGGCACACCAGAAGAATATATCCCTCACCTGGCCGGGAGGGTCCCACGGCCACGGAGCCTCCCTCATTGCTAACACAGCAGTCTGCGGCGATCTATCCTCAAGGCAGCAGGGAGGCTGGGGGAGGGGCGCCCGCCATTGCTGAGGCTTAAGTAGGTAAACAAAGCCACTGGGAAGCTCGAACTGGGTGGAGCTCACACAGCACCTCAAGGAAACCTGCCTGTCTCTGTAGACTCCACCTCTGGGGACAGGGCACAACAGGGGAAGCAGCAGAGGCCTGTGCAGACGCGAACGACTCTGTCCGACAGCTTTGAAGAGAGCAGTGGATCTCCCAACACGGAGGTTGAGATCTGAGAACGGACAGACTGCTCAAGTGGGTCCCTGACCCCTGAGTAGCCTAGCTGGGAGACATCCCCCACTAGGGGCAGTCTGACACCCCACACCTCACACGGTGGAGTACACCCCTGAGAGGAAGCTTCCAAAGTAAGAATCAGACAGGTACACTCGCTGTTCAGCAATATTCTATCTTCTGCAACCTCTGCTGCTGATACCCAGGCAAACAGGGTCTGGAGTGGACCTCAAGCAATCTCCAACAGACCTATAGCTGAGGATCCTGACTGTCAGAAGGAAAACTATCAAACAGGAAGGACACCTATACCAAAACCCCATCAGTACGTCACCATCATCAAAGACCAGAGACAGATAAAACCACAAAGATGGGGAAAAAGCAGGGCAGAAAAGCTGGAAATTCAAAAAATAAGAGTGCATCTCCCTCTGCAAAGGAGCGCAGCCCATCGCCAGCAACGGATCGAAGCTGGTCAGAGAATGACTTTGACGAGATGAGAGAAGAAGGCTTCAGTCCATCAAACTTCTCAGAGCTAAAGGTGGAGTTACGTACCCAGCACAAAGAAACTAAAAATCTTGAAAAAAGAGTGGAAGAATTCACAGCTAGACTAATTAATGCAGAGAAGGTCATAAACGAAATGACAGAGATGAAAATCATGACACGAGAAATACGTGACAAATGCACAAGCTTCAGTAACCGACTCGATCAACTGGAAGAAAGAGTATCAGTGATTGAGGATCAAATGAATGAAATGAAGCAAGAAGAGAAACCAAAAGAAAAAAGAAGAAAAAGAAATGAACAAAGCCTGCAAGAAGTATGGGATTATGAAAAAGACCAAATCTACGTCTGATTGGGGTGCCTGAAAGTGACGGGGAAAATGGAACCAAGTTGGAAAACACTCTTCAGGATATCATCCAGGAGAACGTCCCCAACCTAGTAGGGCAGGCCAACATTCAAATTCAGGAAATACAGAGAACACCACAAAGATACTCCTCCAGAAGAGCAACTCCAAGACACATAATTGCCAGATTCACCAAAGTTGAAATGAAGGAAAAATTCTTAAGGGCAGCCAGAGAGAAAGGTCGGGTTACCCACAAAGTGAAGCCCATCAGACTAACAGCAGATCTCTCGGCAGAAACTCTACAAGCCAGAAGAGAGTGGGGGCCAATATTCAACGTTCTTAAAGAAAAGAATTTTCAACCCAGAATTTCATATCCAGCCAAACTAAGTTTCATAAGTGAAGGAGAAATAAAATCCTTTACAGATAAGCAAATGCTTAGAGATTTTGTCACCACCAGGCCTGCCTTACAAGAGACCCTGAAGGGAGCCCTAAACATGGAAAGGAACAACCGGTACCAGCCATTGCAAAAACATGCCAAAATGTAAAGACCATCGAGGCTAGGAAGAAACTGCATCAACTAACGAGCAAAATAACCAGTTAATATCATAATGGCAGGATCAAGTTCACACATAACAATATTAACCTTAAATGTCAATGGACTAAATTCTCCAATTAAAAGACACAGACTGGCAAACTGGATAAAGAGTCAAGACCCATCAGTCTGCTGTATTCAGGAGAGCCATCTCACATGCAGAGACATACATAGGCTCAAAATAAAGGGATGGAGGAAGATCTACCAAGCAAATGGAGAACAAAAAAAAGCAGGAGTTGCAATCCTAGTCTCTGATAAAACAGACTTTAAACCATCAAAGATCAAAAGAGACAAAGAAGGCCATTACATAATGGTAAAGGGATCAATTCAACAGGAAGAGCTAACTCTCCTAAATATATATGCACCCAATACAGGAGCACCCAGATTCATAAAGCAAGTCCTTAGAGACTTACAAAGAGACTTAGACTCCCATACAATAATAATGGGAGACTCCAACACTCCACTGTCAACATTAGACAGATCAACGAGACAGAAAGTTAACAAGGATATCCAGGAATTGAACTCATCTCTGCACCAAGCGGACCTAATAGACATCTATAGAACTCTCCACCCCAAATCAACAGAATATACATTCTTCTCAGCACCACATCGCACTTATTCCAAAATTGACCACATAATTGGAAGTAAAGCACTCCTCAGCAAATGTAAAAGAACAGAAATTATAACTGTCTCTCAGACCACAGTGCAATCAAACTAGAACTCAGAACTAAGAAACTCAATCAAAACTGCTCAACTACATGGAAACTGAACAACCTGCTCCTGAATGACTACTGGGTACATAACGAAGTGAAAGCAGAAATAAAGATGTTCTTTGAAACCAATGAGAATAAAGATACAACATACCAGAATCTCTGGGACACATTTAAAGCAGTGTGTAGAGGGAAATTTATAGCACTAAATGCCCACAAAAGAAAGCAGGAAAGATCTAAAATTGACACTCCAACATCACAATTAAAAGAACTAGGGAGGCAAGAGCAAACACATTCAAAAGCTAGAAGAAGGCAAGAAAAAACTAAGATCAGAGCAGAACTGAAGGAGATAGAGACACAAAAAACCCTCCAAAAAATCAATGAATCCAGGAGTTGGTTTTTTGAAAAGATCAACAAAATTGACAGACCGCTAGCAAGACTAATAAAGAAGAAAAGAGAGAGGAATCAAATAGATGCAATAAAAAATGATAAAGGGGATATCACCACCGACCCCACAGAAATACAAACTACCATCAGAGAATACTATAAACACCTCTACACAAATCAACTAGAAAATCTAGAAGAAATGGATAATTTCCTGGACACTTACACTCTCCCAAGGCTAAACCAGGAAGAAGTTGAATCCCTGAATAGACCAATAGCAGGCTCTGAAATTGAGGCAACAATTAATAGCCTACCCACCAAAAAAAGTCCAGGACCAGATGGATTCACAGCTGAATTCCACCAGAGGTACAAGGAGGAGCTGGTACCATTCCTTCTGAAACTATTCCAATCAACAGAAAAAGAGAGAATCCTCCCTAACTCATTTTATGAGGCCAACATCATCCTGATACCAAAGCCTGGCAGAGACACAACAAAAAAAGAGAATTTTAGACCAATATCCCTGATGAACATCGATGCAAAAATCCTCAATAAAATACTGGCAAACCGGATTCAGCAGCACATCAAAAAGCTTATCCACCATGATCAAGTGGGCTTCATCCCTGGGATGCAAGGCTGGTTCAACATTCGCAAATCAATAAATATAATTCAGCATATAAACAGAACCAAAGTCAAGAACCACATGATTATCTCAATAGATGCAGAAAAGGCTTTTGACAAAATTCAACAGCCCTTCATGCTACAAACGCTCAATAAATTTGGTATTGATGGAATGTACCTCAAAATAATAAGAGGTATTTATGTCAAACCCACAGCTAATATCATACTGAATGGGCAAAATCTGGAAAAATTCCCTTTGAAAACTGGCACAAGACAGGGATGCCCTCTCTCACCACTCCTATTCAACATAGTGTTGGAAGTTCTGGCTAGGGCAATCAGGCAAGAGAAAGAAATCAAGGGTATTCAGTTAGGAAAAGAAGAAGTCAAATTGTCCCTGTTTGCAGATGACAGTGATTGTATATTTAGAAAACCCCATCGTCTCAGCCCAAAATCTCCTTAAGCTGATAAGCAACTTCAGCAAAGTCTCAGGATACAAAATTAATGTGCAAAAAATCACAAGCATTCTTATACACCAGTAACAGACAAGCAGAGAGCCAAATCAGGAATGAACTTCCATTCACAATTGCTTCAAAGAGAATAAAATACCTAGGAATCCAACTTACAAGGTATGTAAAGGACCTCTTCAAGGAGAACTACAAACCACTGCTCAGTGAAATAAAAGAGGACACAAACAAATGGAAGAACATTCCATGATCATGGATAGGAAGAATCAATATCTTGAAAATGGCCATACTGCCCAAGGTTATTTATACATTCAATGCCATCCCCATCAAGCTACCAATGAGTTTCTTCACAGAATTGGAAAAAACTACTTTAAAGTTCATATGGAACCAAAAAAGAGCCCGCATTGCCAAGACAATCCTAAGTCAAAAGGACAAAGCTGGAGGCATCACGCTACCTGACTTCAAATTATACTACAAGGCTACAGTAACCAAAACAGCATGGTACTGGTACCAAAACAGAGATATAGACCAATGGAACAGAACAGAGTCCTCAGAAATAATACCACACATCTACAGCCATCTGATCTTTGACAAACCTGAGAGAAACAAGAAATGGGGAAAGGATTCCCTATTTAATAAATGGTGCTGGGAAAATTGGCTAGCCATAAGTAGAAAGCTGAAACTGGATCCTTTCCTTACTCCTTATACGAAGATTAATTCAAGATGGATTAGAGACTTAAATGTTAGACCTAATACCGTGAAAACCCTAGAAGAATATCTAGGTAGTACCATTCAGGACATAGGCATGGGCAAGGACTTCATGTCTAAAACACCAAAAGCAATGGCAGCAAAAGCCAAAATTGACAAATGGGATCTAATTAAGTTAAAGAGCTTCTGCACAGCAAAAGAAACTACCATCAGAGTGAACAGCCACCCTACAGAATGGGAGAAAATTTTTGCAATCTACTCATCTGACAAAGGGCTAATATCCAGAATCTACAAAGAACTCAAACAAATATACAAGAAAAAAACAAACAACCCCATCAAAAATTGGGCAAAGGATATGAACAGACATTTCTCAAAAGAAGACATTCATACAGCCAACAGACACGTGAAAAAATGCTCATCATCACTGGCCATCAGAGAGATGCAAATCAAAACCACAATGAGATACCATCTCACACCAGTTAGAATGGCAATCATTAAAAAATCAGGAAACAACAGTTGTTGGAGAGGATTTGGAGAAATAGGAACACTTTTACACTGTTGGTGGGATTGTAAACTAGTTCAACCATTATGGAAAACAGTATGGCGATTCCTCAAGGATCTAGAACTAGATGTACCATATGACCCAGCCATCCCACTACTGGGTATATACCCAAAGGATTATAAATTATTCTACTACAAAGACACATTCACACATATGTTTATTGTGGCACTATTCACAATAGCAAAGACTTAGAATCAACCCAAATGTCCATCTGTGACAGACTGGATTAAGAAAATGTGGCACATATACACCATGGAATACTACGCAGCCACAAAAAAGGATGAGTTTGCGTCCTTTGTAGGGACATGGATGCAGCTGGAAACCATCATTCTTAGCAAACTATCACAAGAAGAGAAAACCAAACACCGCATGTTCTCACTCATAGGTGGGAACTGAACAATGAGATCACTTGGACTCGGGAAGGGGAACATCACACACTGGGGCCTATCATGGGGAGGGGGGAGGGGGGAGGGATTGCACTGGGGAGTTATACATGATATAAATGATGAATTGATGGGTGTTGACGAGTTGATGGGTGCAGCACACCAACATGGCACAAGTATACATATGTAACAAACCTGCACGTTATGCACATGTACCCTAGAACTTAAAGTATAATAAAAAAAAAAAAAAGAAATTATAAAAGTATTGGCCGGGCGCGGTGGCTCAAGCCTGTAATCCCAGCACTTTGGGAGGCCGAGACGGGTGGATCACCAGGTCAGGAGATCAAGACCATCCTGGCTAACACGGTGAAACCCCGTCTCTACTAAAAAATACAAAAAAAAAAAATTAGCCAGGCGAGGTGGCGGGTGCCTGTAGTCCCAGCTACTCGTGAGGCTGAGGCAGGAGAATGGCATAAACCTGGGAGGCGGCGCTTGCAGTGAGCTGAGATCCAGCCACTGCGCTCCAGCCTGGGTGACAGAGTGAGACTCCGTCTCAAAAAAAAAAAATAGAAATTATAAAAGTATTATTTGGAAACTGATAAATGTCCATGAACTCTTCACAATTTATGTTCCTCTGCTGCGGCTACAGCTGGTCCCTCTGTTCAGGGTCCCTGACTTCCCACAATAGAGGTGGTTCCCTGGCCCCGGGGGTAGTGTTCCAGAGAGAAACTCCCACATACTTAGCAAGGCAGATTTCACACGGAGAGTTTTCCACTAGCATTAGTGAGCTAAGTTCCAGATCGTCTACAACACTCCAAACTCAAAACCATCTCTTTAAGGAAAGACTCTGAAACATCAAAATCTCTGACATTTTACTTTTAGGTAACCAAGAATTGGAAAAAAAATAATATCAAGATATTTCAAGAATTATTGGATATGTTGTCCATGGAGCTTTCAAGAAGTTCATAGAACCCCTAAGTAATTCCCTGATCTGTGAAGTAAGAACTATCCTAGTGGTGAAAGCAAAGTGGAAATGCTGGAAATTGGCTCCCTCCAATAAAACTAATAAGTTATTAAAATTACTATGTCCCAAGGGAAATAGTAGATGATAATTGCACCTTTGAAGATTTAAAGAAATGATGGTGGTTCCCTGTTATATCCCATTTAATTTGTGAGCCTGACCTTTAAAAAATCAGAAGGATCTTGACAGATGAAAATGGAAAAATAAAATCTTAGCACAGGTACTTCAATGTTGTTGTACTAAACTTGGTACCTTGATAAGGGCAAATTAACACAGCATCAGCATGTGGTACCCAGTCATTGATCTAACGAATACATTGTATTCCATCCCTATTAGAAAAGAGGATTGGAAGCAGTTTGTGTTTCTGTGAAATGAATAAAAGCATACACCTATGGTTTTGCCCTAAGGCTATGTCAACTCTCTTACTCTCATTTTTAATATAGTCCAGAGGTCACTTCCAAGATGGCAGAATAGGAACAGCTACTGTCTGCAGCTCCCAGCAAGATCGATGAAGAAGATGGGTGATTTCTGCATTTCCAACTGAGGTATCTGGTTCATCTCATTGGGACTGGTTGGATAGTGTGTGCAGCCTATGGAGAGCAAGCTGAAGTAGGGTGGGGTGTCACCTCACCTGGGAAGCACAAGGGTTTGGGGGATTTCCCTTTCCTAGTCAAGGGAAGCCATGACAGACTGTACCTGGAGAAACAGTACACTCCTCACCAAATACTGTGCTTTTCCCACAGTCTTAGCAACCAGCAGACCAAGAGATACCCTCTCATGCCTGGCTTGGTGGGTCCCGCACCCACAGAGCCTTGCCCACTGCTAGCGCAGCAGTCTGAGATCAACCTGCAATGCTGCAGCTTAATGTGGAGAGGGACATCTGCCATTGCTGATGCTTGAGTAGTTCACAGTGTACACAAAGATGCTGGGAAGCTCAGACTGGGTGGAACCCACTGCAGCTCAGCAAGGTCTACTGACTCTCTAGATTCCACCTGTGGGGGCAGGGCATAGCAGAAAAAAAGGCCACAGACAGCTTCTGCAGACTTAAACATCTCTGTCTGACAGCTCTGAAGAAAGCAATGATTCTTTCAGCATGGCATTTGAGTTCCCAGAACGGACAGACTGCCTCCTCAAGTGGGTCCCTGATCCCTATGTAGCCTGACTGGGAGACACCTCCCAGTAGGGGCCACAGGCACCTCAAACAGGCGGGTGCCCCTCTGGGATGAAGCTTCAAGAGGAAGGATCAGGCAACAATATTTGCTGTTCTGCAGCCTCTGCTAGTGATACCCAGGCAAACAGGATCTGGAATGGACCTCTAGAAAACTCCAATAGACCTGCAGCTGAAGGGCCTGTTAGAAGCACAACTAACAAACAGAAAGGAATAGCATCCACATTAACAAAAAGGATATCCACACCAAAAAACCCATCTGTAAGTGACCAATATCAAAGAACAAAGGTAGATAAAACCACAAAGATGGGGAGAAACCAGAGCAGAAAAGCTGAAAATTCCAAAAACCAGAGTACCTCTTTTCCTCCAAAGGATCACAGCTCCTTGCCAGCAAGGGAACAAAACTGAATGGAGAATGAGTTTGACGAGTTGACAGAAGTAGGCTTCAGAAGATCAGTAATAAACTTCTCCGAGCTAAAGGAACATGTTCTAAACCATTGAAAGGAAGCTAAAAACCTTGAAAAAAGTTTAGACGAATGGCTAACTAGAATAAACAGTGTAGAGAAGACTTTAAATGACATGATGGAACTGAAACCCACAGCACGAGACCTTTGTGATGCATGCACAAGCTTCAGTAGTTGATCTGAACAAGTGGAAGAAAGGATATCAGTGACTGAAGATCAAATTAATGAAATAAAGTGAGAAGACGAGATTAGAGAAAAAAGAGTAAAAAGAAATGAACAAAGCCTCCAAGAAATATGGGACTATGTGAAAAGACCAAATATACATTTGATTGGTGTACCCAAAAGTGATGGAGAGAATGGAACCAAGTTGGAAAACACTCTTCAGGATACTATCCAGAAGAACTTCCCCAACCTAGTAAGGCAGGCCAACATTCAAATTCAGGAAATACAGAGAACACCGCAAACATACTCCTCAAGAAAAGCAACCCAAAGACACATAATTGTCAGATTCACCAAGGTTTAAATGAAGGAAAAAATGCTAAGGACAGCCAGAGAGAAAGGTCAGGTTACCCACAAAGGGAAGCCCATCAGACTAACAGTGGATGTTTCTGCAGAAACCCTACAAGCCACAAGAGAGTGGGGACCAATATTCAACATTCTTAAAGAAAAGAATTTTCAACCCAGAATTTCATATTCAGCCAAACTAAGCTTCATAAGTGAAGGAGAAATAAAATCCTTTAAAGACAAGCAAATGCTGAGAGATTTTGTCACCACCAGGCCTGCCTTATAAGAGCTCCTAAAGGAAGCACTAAACATGGGAAGAAACAACCAGTACCAACCACTGCAAAAACATGCCAAATTATAAAGACCATCAGCACTATGAAGAAACTGCATCAATTAATGGGCAAAATAACCAGCGAATATCATAATGACAGGGTCAAATTACAACATAACAATATTAATCTTAAATGTAAGTGGGCTAAATCCCCGAATTAAAAGACTACAGACTGTCAAATTGGATAAAGACTCAAGACTCATCGATGTGCTGTATTCAGGAGACCCATCTCATGTGCAAAGATGCACATAGGCTCAAAATAAAGAGATGGAGGAAGATCTACTAAGCAAATGGAAAGCAAAAAAAAAAAAAAGCAGGGATTGCAATTCTAGTCTCTGATGAAATAGACTTTAAACCAACAAAGATCAACAGAGACAAAGAAGGCCACTACAGAATGGTAAAGGGATCGATTCAACAAGAAGAGCTAACTATCCTAAATATACATACACCCAATACAGGAGCACCCAGATTCATAAAGCAAGTCCTTAGAGACTTACAAAGAGACTTAGACTCCCACACAATAGTAATGGGAGACTTTAACATCCCACTGTCAACATTAGACTGATCAACGAGACAGAAAGTTAACAAGGATATCCAGGAATTGAACTCAACTTTGCACCAAGTGGGCCTAATAGATATCTACAGAACTCTCCACCCCAAATCAACAGAATATACATTATTCTCAGCACCACATTGCACTTATTCTAAAACTGACCAGATAATTGGAAGTAAAACACTCCTCAGCAAATGTAAAAGAATGGAAATCATAACAAACTGTCTCTCAGACAACAGTGCAGTCAAATTAGAACTCAGGATTAATAAACTCAATCAAAACCACACAACTACATGGAAAGTGAACAACCTGCTCCTGAATGGCTACTGGGTAAATAATGAAATGAAAGCAGAAATAAAAATATTCTTTGAAACCAATGAGAACAAAGACACAATGTACCAGAATCTCTGGGACACATTTAAAGCAGTGTGTAGAGGGAAATGTATAGGACCAAATGCCCACAAGTAAAGAAGGAAAGATCTAAAATCAACAGCTTAACATCACAATTAATAAGATAATAAGAGCTATTTATGACAAATCCACAGCCAATATCATACTGAATGGGCAAAAACTGGAAGCATTCTCTTTGAAAACTGACATAACATGAGGGTGCCCTCTCTCACCACTCCTATTCAACATGGTGTTGGAAGTTCTGGCTAGGACAATGAGGTAAGAGAAAGAAATAAAGGGTACTAAATTAGGAAAAGAGCAAATCAAATTGCCTCTGTTTGCAGATGACATGATTCTATACTTGGAAAATCCCATAGTCCAAGCCCAAAATCTCCTTAAGCTGATAAGCAACTTCAGCAAAGTCTCAGGATACAAAATCAGTGTGCAAAAATCACAAACATTCCTATACACCAATAATAGACAAACAGAGAGCTAAATCATTAGTGAACTCCCATTCACAATTACTACAAAGAGAATAAAATACTTAGGAATCCAACTTACAAGGGATGTGAAGGACCTCTTCAAGGAGGACTACAAACTACTGCTCAAAGAAATAAAAGAGGACATAAACAAATGGAATAGCATTCCATGCTCATGGATAGGAAGAATCAATATCATGAAAATGGCCATACTGACTAAGGTAATTTATAGATTCAATGCTGTCCCCATCAAGCTACCACTGACTTTCTTCACAGAATCGGAAAAAACTACTTCAAAGTTCATATGGAACCAAAAAAGAGCCCGCATTGCCAAGACAATCCTAAGCCAAAAGAACAAAGCTGGAGGCATCATGCTACCTGACTTCAAACTACACTACAAGGCTACAGTAACCAAAAGAGTATGGTACTGGTACCAAAACAGATATACAAACCAATGGAACAGAACAGAGGCCTCAGAAATAACACCACACATCTACAACCATCTGATCTTTGACAAACCTGACAAGAACAAGCAATGAGGAAAGGATTTCCTGTTTAATAAATGGCGCTGGGAAAACTGGCTAGCCACATGTAGAAAGCTGAAACTGGATCCCTTCCTTACACCTTATATAAAAATTAATTCAAGATGGATTAAAGACTTAAATCTAAGACCTAAAACCATAAAAACCCTAGAAGAAAACCTAGGCAATATCATTCAGGACATAGGCCCATGCCTATGCAAGGACTTCATGACTAAAACACCAAAAGCAATGGCAACAAAAGCCAAAATAGACAAATGAGATCTAATTAAACTAAAAAGCTTCTGCATGGCAAAAGAAACTACCATCAGAATGAACAGGCAACCTACAGAATGGAAGAAAATTGTTGCAATCTACCCATCTGACAAAGGGCTAATATCCAGAATCTACAAAGAACTTAAACAAATTTACAATAAAAAAAAAAAAAAACACATCAAAAAGTGGGCAAAGGATATGAACAGACACTTCTCAAAAGAACACATTTATTCAGCCAACAGACATATGAAAAAATGCTCATCATCATTGAAATGCAAATCAAAACCACAATGAGATACCATCTCACGCCAGTTAGAATGACGATCATGAAAAAGTCAGCAAACAACAGGTGCTGGAGAGGATGTGGAGAAATAGGAACACCTTTACACTGTTGGTGGGAGTGTAAATTAGTTCAACCATTGTGGAAGACAGCGAGGTGATATCTCAAGAATCTAGAACTAGAAATACCATTTGACCCAACAACCCCATTACTGGGTATATACTCAAAGGTTTATAAATCTTGCTACTATAATGATACATGCACACGTGTGTTTATTGCGGCACTATTCACAATAGCAAAGACTTGGAACCAACCCAACGTCCATCAATGACATACTGGATAAAGAAAATGTGGCACATATATACCATGGAATACTATGCAGCCATGAAAAAGGATGAGTTCATGTCCTTTGCAGGGACATGGATGAAGCTGGAAACCATCATTCTCAGCAAACTATCACAAGAACAGAAAATGAAACACTGCATGTTCTCACTTATAAGTGGGAGTTGAACAATGAGAACACATGGACACAGGGCAGGGAACATCACACAAGAGGACTTGTTGGGGGGTGGGGGGTTGGGGAAGGGTGGGGGGTTGGGGGAGGGATAGCATTAGGAGAAATACCTAATGTAAATGATGAGTTGATGGGTGCAGCAAACCAAGATGGCACATGTATACTTATGTAACAAATCTGCACATTGTGCACATGTACCCTAAAACTTAAAGTATAATAATAAAAATTTATATGTAGTCCAAAGAGTTCTACTTGTCAGGACACTCTTTAGAACATTACATTGATCCATTTTATCAGAGACACCACAGTAATCAGACCAGATATACAGGACACATTCACTCCATGTATAGTAGGAAATAAACCCACCATATCAGTAAATTCTTGGGGTTTAGTGCTCTGGAACATAACCCCCAAAGTAGAGAACAAATTATTGTATCTCACCACTCCTACTAAAAAGAAAGTAGCACAATGTTGGTAAGTTTGTTTAATTTATGGAGGCAGCTTATTCTACACTTGAGAATACTGTTCCAGTCCATTTACTAAGTGTCTCAGAAGGCTACTAGCTTTCATTGAGGCCAGGTAAGGAAACAGCTTTGTAAGTATGGGTTGGAATGTAAGCATCTCTGTTATGTGGGCCAAACGGCCAGCAGACCCTGTGATACCCTAGGTATCCATTATGAAAAGAGATGCTGTGTGGAAATCATGTCAAGCTCCAATAGGAGAATCACAATATGGACACATGGTTCTGGAGCAACACCATGCCATCTGCAGCAGAGAGCCAGACACCATCAAAAACAAGCTTCTGGGCTGTGGGAGAGATGGACCATCTTTCTCATTCAGCTATGACACTTTAGTTTTCCCATGAATCAGGTTCTTCTCTCATCAGCTCACTGCACACACTCACCATGGTTTATTGCCTACATTTTCATGGCCTATACAAAACATTTGTGCCCATCCTTCTGACATATATATTTTTTCTGTCTCTACTTGCCCTCTGAGATCCAGATCTAATTGCCTATTTTATTTGACAGATGACCTCAAACCCAACATAGGCAAAACTAACTTTCTAATCTAATACAAGTCATATATATTTATGATTATATATACACAGATCACACACACACATATATAATTATGTATATACATACACACACCCTCTTCTGATTAATGACAATTACCCAAGTAAAAAAAACCTAAGAATAATCTTGTATTTTCTCATTTTTCATTTAACCCTTTTCTTACATGCAATAAACAACCAAGTACTGCAGTTTTCACCTTTTAAGATCTTTTATATCATTCCTTCCATGTACACCTCTGCTGCCTTAATCCAGCACCTTGTTCAGTGGTGAGTAAATAAAATGTTTTACAACTGCCTCTCTGGAGAAGAAAAAAAATGTACTGATTTGTATTGTTGCCATTTTCTGTGATGTAAATACTTCCACCATAGCCAATTTCAAGCTAAGAATGTGACAACACTAAACATGGAATTAGGATGAAAAGTACAGTAGCACAGTTTTAGGTAAACAACTTCTAAAACATACAAATAAAATAGAGTAAGTTAATTACAATGTGAGTTTTCATTACCTTTGTTTGAAATATGTTAATTGTAAATTTATATCGTTTAATTTTTAACAATTACTATGTTTAACACAATTTTGACTTGTAAACTTCTGGAAATTTAAAAATTCACATCTGTGAATTGCTTCAATTCAATCTTGGATCACCGAGAGGGAGAGAATATTTTACCCTTCTTCCTTACTCACCGTGACTACCGCTTGCCACCCAGGGTAGAGAGGGCAGGGAAGATTTCCATGATAGGAAAAATGCCTTTATGCCCCAAGGTGCTCATTCTGTTGGAATTAGCCCATACCACAAAGCCCCAGATGTCTTCCTTTCACTGAGCCATCTTTTGTGCTTCACTTCCCTCAATATATACTCTTTTGTTTCTCATGATGCTCAAAAGTTTTGAAAACAACTTTTTAAAATTTCTGAAGGATGTATTTACTATAGAATGGGAACATACTCTGTACTATTCAAACATGGTAGATGATGATTCTGTTGAGTAAATGCCTCCAGAGCTAAAATGGAAAACTCAAAAGCTCTTACAAATTATCCCAATCTTCTGTACTCTGAAGAAAGTAAGAGAAGAGAAAAGAAGGGAAAAAAAAACATGAGACTAACTGGGGGGAAGAGCAGGTAACAAGCACCCCACCCTGGACCCTGCACTTGATAGGCCCCTGCCCCATGGTGTAGAATCATGCTGCACTCACTGAGCAAGGAGGCTACATGGGTAAAGGAGGGGGTCACCAGTGTCCACACCTTCCTTTTCTAGACTGCACTTCGTACTCAAATAGCCCTGGGCCCATTATAGGGCCTATGCATGCCTCTTCCCCATGTTCTTTCTCTGAGGGAGGGCTGCTTCTGTGCCACTAGGCCAGATGGGTAGCCAAAGGGATTGCTGGTGCCTGGTGGAGAGAGGTTAGGAGGGAGCTTTGTGCTTGCAGGCCACGTGTCCAAATGCATGTGCACAAGGACCTTTGTGGTATGACACAGAGCCACAGTGGGAAAAGAAGGGGGCAGGCCACAGACCAGGCCTGTATTTGTAGTCTACCCAGGGTCACCAAATGTTAGAGGTAAGCCTGGGCAAGAATATTCCCAGCAGAGAAAGCAGGAAGTGGAGAGGCCTTGACCTTTCTCTTCCTAGTGTGAATCTTCTCAGCATCATCTCAGAAATCACTTGACCTTCTTTTCTAACCCCATAGATAAGCAAGATTTTCTCTGTCTATGATCATTGAGGAGGGATGATACCACCACAAACAGCACCACTACTCCCCAACCTAGTGCCTGACAAAGCTACTCTTCTAGAGGTCCGTATCTAAGAATTTCTCTTTTTAATATCAAGTTCATTACCTGGGGGACTTTTGCTCTGTGCATGTTTGTGATTTATTAGATGTTTATATGGGGCCCTCATAGGACCTAACAATGTCCTATGTCCCAGTTTCCCAGTGTCCCACACTCCTACGGAAGCCTGATTCCTTTGGAAATTCTCGATTCTGGTATATGATGATGTAGCGTCAGTGACAGCAGCAGTCAGTTCTGGGGCAAATATATACCTTGTCAGTGTGTATTGCTCTACACTGACTCTGACAGGACCCCCAAGGGCATCAGCAAAAACAAAACAAAACAAAACAAAAACCTGATTCCACAGTCAGTGCTCTCCAAAGATAAGCCTATCTGTCACTACTTTAGAAAGACCATGATAGCCTGTTGTGGCATCACCAGACTTAATGCTCTGCCCTCCAAGGTCACCAACCCCTTGGTACAATAAAAGAATTTAAGGCATTTTGTTTTTTTCTGGCCAAGTGCCTTAACTTCTATCTTGTACATAAGTCAAGGAGATGAGTCCAAGAAACCTCACATTTAATCTCACCTTCACTTAGAAAGCTTGCACAGACTCAGGAGGAGAACTGATACTAAAAAAAAAAAAAAAAAAAAAAAAAAAAAAAAAAAAAAAATCTAGAGTAACATTAAACTCTAAGCCTTTACAATCTTTTGAGAGTAGACCAACTTCCTATGTGAAGATAGTGTGTGTGTGTGTGCGTGTGTGCGTGTGTGCGTGTGTGTGTGTGTAATATAGTATGCGAACATATTTGAGAGCAGTAACAAAGGGTAGCATGGAATTCCAGAAGAAAGAATCTTTTCAGCAAATCAGAACCCAACACATTTGTATTCTTTCCTAACAAAGAGTGAATGTTCAAAAATAAAAGCAATCTTCCGATGCTGAGCTCTTAGCTATCTTCTCCTGCTGCTCCCATAATTGCCCTTAATATATCTGATGAACTCTATGAACCACTGGGTAACTGTCCTTTAAAAAGACATCTCTGTTGTCTAATCCTTAATGTTTGAGTTCCCAGGCTGCCTGTTCACTGGAGTCTTCCTTATAGTCAATTCTTTGAGGAATTCATTCAGCTTAATTTTAGTATCACGCAGGGACAGTTGTGCTTCTCTAAGTAAGTTCTTTTAAAGCATCAGCTTAAATGAGGGAATTCTCCATAGGACCTTACTGTGGCTAATCTTCCCAGCTGTAATCATCTTTGAAGGGAAGCATCTGCCATCACTCCCAGGGTGAGTGCACAGGTTTGTTTTTTTCTGCTCTCTCACAGCCTTCATCTAATCTCTCATTTATTAAGATTGCAATGGTGAGGTATTTCATGACATCTTTTCCCCTGCCTCAGATAAACTCACTTAATTTAATCAATGAATAGTCAGTGTAGTTTCACTTCCTAGCTTCTCATTTGTCTTGCTGACATTGCTTGTAATCATTTCTAAGCATTTTATGTTCTTTTTCTTTATTGTTTCAAATAGAAATTTCAAGTGAAGAGTCTTTACCCTTGTTATTCTGAAATTTAGGAAA
Source organism: Rhinopithecus roxellana (assembly GCF_007565055.1). Taxonomy (NCBI): domain Eukaryota; kingdom Metazoa; phylum Chordata; class Mammalia; order Primates; family Cercopithecidae; genus Rhinopithecus; species Rhinopithecus roxellana. The sequence goes on along the minus strand of NC_044550.1, from coordinate 182,582,906 downwards.
TATGAACTTGCTACATCTATCTAATTTCATTATTCATGACAGCCAAGAGATAGGGCATTGAAAACCAAATTTGTGTTTAATATTGTCACGGAATTGCTAATATGGAAATAAACCATGTTTATACAATTCACATTTGACTGGTAGTCTAAGATTTGCAATCACTGGTATTAATAGTTTGGTACTTGTTGTTGTTAGAGATCAGTAGTTTTAAAGCCATTTAATATAAAGTATTTCATATATACTGATGACATTTCTTCAAAGGTATAAAGGAAAAAAGAGGCTGTTTTGTAAAGAGATGTATAAAATATACTATGTATTCTCAAAATCAAGTCATTTGGCTTGACCATTTGAACATTCTTTTAGGTAATGCTGCATTTAAAAATAAACTAAGGTGTATGTAGTTGAGTTCATAATCTTTTGTTCATAGCATACTGTCACTATTGATCTATGTATGGCCTCTTTGGTCTAGGTATGGCTTCTTTGTGTGTGTGTGTGTGTGTGTGTGTGTGTGTGTGTGTGTGTGTGTATATATAAAATAGGTCCATGTATCCCTACACTTACCATGAGACCTAGAAAATTAACAAGAAATTGTATCTCCCGATGTGATTCTCCCCCACTTTTTCCTCCTTCCACTCCCACTCCAGTTAATTATTACCCTGAATCCTTTGCATATTATTCCATTCCTTTTCTAAAAATATAGTTTATTTTATTAGTATTTCTAAAAATATTGTTCATATTTTTGTTTTTAGTTATATGAAAAGTACATAATATTTTAAATAATGTTCTGGAATTTAATTTTTTACTAAATGTTTTTGTATATTATGTGAACATCTGTCCACATTGTCAGTTGTAGTTGTAGCTTTTAATTTCTATGTTTTATGACTATTTTAAACCATATTTTTATTTTATGATATCTTTTTATAAAAAGTTTTCTGGATAAAATAAATGGATAACATACATTAGTTGCACACAATTTTACAGCATTGGAAATATTAATATTACATTCAAGTAAAGCTAGCTCAAGATGATACTCAATATTAAGCTTCTGGTCTGAATGGAAAGAACAAAACAAAGATCTAAGTAAGCCGTTTTGCTTCAAAACCAGAAATTAATGAAACTGAGATTTTGCCACCATTAAAAATTATTAGATTAAATGTTATCTTCAAAAATGTAATTGAAAGATTAAATTATTACCACTGTAGTTTAACTTTTTACTGAACAACTTTAACCAAAATATTGTAACCAAAACCTTTCAACATCATGGGCTGAGGACAAATATGAGATACCGGTGCTAAGGAAGCCCAGTTTCCTCCTATGTCCATTTTAGGAGTGGTAGGAGCACCTGGCACAGGTCTTGCATGCAGATATGAGAGTTTCTCCATTGTGTAAACAGTGAGGGGCCAACTTTCCAAATGGCACCTGGATATTTATATAATGCTACCTGCCTGTACACATGCCTTTGATAGTACCATCTCACAGTAATGCTGGGCTTGACCATGTGACATGCTTTGGCCAATGGGAATACAAACTTGACTCAAACAGATGCTTTTTTAAAGTACTTGCACATTTCCTTTTCCCTGTCTCTGCCATGGGAACATGCCAGGGATACCTGCTGGAGGGAAGTGAGAGACACATGGAGGAATCATCCCAGCCAAGGTTCTCCTAGAACAACAGTAAACCAGCCAACCTAATAGCTAATGTCAGACCTATGAGAAAACCCAGCTGGGACCAGCCAAGCCCAGCCCAGATCACCAGAGCCCACCAACCTATCGATAATCTGGTGAGAAAAAAGAAAAAAAAAAAAAAAGGTTGATGTTTTAAGCCACTACGTCTTTTTGGGGGGGAGGTGGTGTTTTGTTTTGTTTTGTTTTTTAATTTTTTACTGGCAAACCACTCAAAATTGTCTGCTTGGGTTCACTAATCTGACCGTTGCTAGGCAGTAATCACTGTCTCCCCACCTCACCCCTGCTTCTTGGACAAATGTTCTAGGATAGTTTTCCAGACGTTGGGGCGAATGTCTTCCTTACTGATTTTGCCTCCTCCTACCCACAGTTTTCTGTCTGTTTTTTCTGTCATAGCTTCTTACTCTTTTTATCCCTATCTTTGAGTCAATTCTCCTCTTTGCTTTCTTAATAGGTCTTGATGGCACATTATAATCAGACCCAAAGGATTAACTACTAAAAAACTAGTTTACCTTTCCTTAAAGGCAAATAAAACCTTAATTTTCAAATGCTCCCAGAAGTGAAGATAGCACCAGGCTATAGGTAGGTTGGTAGGCTCTGGTAATCTGGGCTGGGTTTGGCTGATCCCAGGTACGTTTGCTCATAGGTCTGACCTTAGCTATTATTTGCTTCTGAGACGGTAATAAGAAGGTGGGGATGGGGAAATACTGGGGCTCTTTGAGTGTTCAGATCCTTCTAATGCACCAGAAAGAGTTAGAATAACAAAACTGATAAGTAATCAAATTAGAACACATTAAATATTTCTATCCTCACTTCAAGTACCCTTTGCAAGTATGTGTGATCCAAATTTCTCCAGGTCTTACCAGTTTAATTTCATGTTAATACTAATGACTCGTATTTTTAAAAGAACCTTATCCCCCATGAAGTTTTGCCTGTTAATATCTGCTAATGTTCAGAGACTGTCACATATGTCACAGCCATTCCTTCGGTTGCATTCACTACTTGGATTCTGACCCATTCTTCCTGCTCCTGTTCATACACTGAGGTCCACTGCTTCTGCATTTATTGAAAGCTGCCCTTACCTTGAAACTATTGTGGGCAACACGTAGAAGACTTCCAATGACTGTGCCAAGACTGTTGTCCCCTCATGCTCTCGATATTACTAAACTCAGGGTGCCATATTTGGGCAGAGGTGGGGGAAATATTCTTCTCCCTACCACTGTCACAATCTAGATACCTGTGTCTTGCTAAAGAAGCCCTCTTTGTTTTCTCAAGGTCAAGATCTTGCTTAAAGTCCGTCTTTCCATAAGTCTCAGAAATGAGTCCATGACATTGTGCCAGAAGCCAAATGTTCACAACAGACACCTTCCTATCCTCTGCATCCCTAATTTTATCCCATTCTTTTTTCTTTCTTTCTTTTTTTCTTTTTTTTTTGGCAGTCAACCTTTTCTCATGATCATCAACTTATACAGACACCTCCAGACCACCCACTATATACGCTCATTAAATTGTCCTATGTTTGCATGAATCTCAGTGGTAGGTGCAACTTGGGCTGAAGGTGGGATGGGACCCCCCTCCATGTATAATGCCTTAGGAAAGCTTTAATATGTTGTAGACATAACATTAGTACTTTCTTTTATCTTTATTCTCTCAGTGAATGATCAGATCATCATAGAAATGGCTAGGTCTGAGTCATTTCCAATATCTCATTAAACTTTTTAGTCATCATGCCTCTGGGCTTAAACTGTGAAGGGAGAAGAGACCTCAAATAACCTCCCACATCTCTGCTCCCCAACAAACCTACCACACCTACATAGTGTCTGGCACATGGAGGGCATGTAATACCTATCTGATGAATGATGGAATGTACAAACACTTCCCTACCCATCCACAACTTCAGTTTCAAGGGTTATGAAAGTAGCCAAAGTAGAAAAAAGAAAAAGACCAAAAAATACATGGCAAGAGTGGCTAGTTCAAGTTGCATGGGGCCCAGAGAATTTGCCCACACTCAAATGCAGCAGAGTATATGACAGTTGCTAAAGCAGGACCAAAGTGCCATTGCTCTTTCCTCTTCTCCACGTCAAGCTCTATATTCCCTTTTATACAACCAGCAACTGGCTTGGGAGAAAGTGTCTAACAAGTAATTATAACCGCAGCCAGGTTTGCTCTTGTTCTATTTCCAAATTGTAACTGCATTCTACTTTGTTTATTCTTTACTCTCAAAATTACCTGTTTCACTATGATATTTATAAACGTATTTCTCTTAATAGCCAATTTCAACACTACCTTGAGAGAGAGAATTAGGAAACATTCTCTTTGTCAGAGCTCAAAATGATATACTGCAGAGTGAAAGAGCACTTTTACACAATATAAATACTTAACTGTTTTGTTAACGTATTAGCTGAAGTCTTACAAAAAGAAAAAAGTAGACACTTACTGAGTCTCAGAGGTGATAACAAAGTTGTTCAGGCAGCTAGGCCAGGAAACATCTTTCTGTTTTCCTCTAGAATAACAAATCTGCCAAAGTCAGATTTACAAAGGAAAATCCATGTGACTTCTAGCCAAGAACTCTTGAAACCCAATTAATTAATTTTTAATTAATTAAAATTTAAAAATTACATCATAATTCAAAATAAAAGTATTATATAAAAAGCACAGAGAGAGAGAAAGAGAGAGAAACAGTGTCCCTACAAACAAAAAAAGCGCAGCAGGAAGACATGTCAGTCAGACACCTGTACACTTGCGTCACTGTATTTTGAAACAGTTTCTTAATTTCTTATAGAAACTAAGAAAATTATAGACATTGTGATAAATTAAATAAATCTGAATCAGGAAAATGCAGAAATAAGGCAATTGAAGAGACAAAACATTTCAGAGATCTAATAGAACTCAGGAAAGAATTAGAAATAAGAGAAAAATTATTTCAGAAACAAAAGCTAAGATAGGCAGAATATATTAATGAATAAACACAATACCTTAAGAGAGAGGGTGTAATAAACACAATGGCAAATACCTTATTCTATAAGCATGAAAAACTATTCAAGCAAAATGGGCAGATATAGAAGATAGGTAAATAAAATCCAGCACACGCACACACACACACACACAATAGGAATTGAAGGGGAAAAAATTTGAATACAACAAATACTAAAAACCATAAATCAAGAAGATTTTTCTGAAATAACAATAAAAAAGATTTAGAGCTATGTTGGAAATGATATACTTCATATCTGGGAATACCAACTTAAGACTAGTAACACCAAAATATATTCTGCTAAATGCACTAGACGTTTAAGAAAAGGAAAAATGTTCTTAGCTTCCAGTCAAAAAGACAAGACACCCATAAAGGTAAGAAAGTGATTATCATCATTATATTATATATATATTTTAATTTATTTACTTTTGAGACAGGGTCTTGTTCTGTTGCCAAGGCTGGAGTGCAGTGGTGCAATCACGGCTTACTGCAGTCTCCACCTCTTGAGCTCAAGCAATCCTTCCACTTCCACCTCAGTCTGCCAAATGACTAGGACTACAGGTGTGAGCCAACGCAGCCAGCTAATTTTTTGGTTTGTTTGTTTGTTTGTTTTTGTAGAGATGAGTTCTTGTCATGTTGCCCAGTCTCAAACTCCTGGGCTCAAGCAGTCCTCCCAGTTTGTCCTCCCAAAGTGCTGGGATTACCCATCATTATGTTTTAACAGAAATTCTTTATGCTGGCAGAGAATGTAGTAGTAGGTTGAGATTTTTAAGGGAAGTAAATGTGAGTAAAGGACTTTATAACAATTGAAACCGACATTCAAATATAAAGGCCAAAATCTTTTAAGAATATGCAGAAATGCAGGGAATATTATTCCCATGGATACCTCCTGAGGAATCTACTAGAGAGTAAGCTTCAGCCTAAAGGATGGTAGAAGACAGTAAATACAGTATGAAGTGGCTATGTGTTCTAACAATATAGATGTACTACAACTATGAAAAACTTGGGAGAATGGAAAAGTATATGAAAAGTAGAATGAGCTTATGGATTTTATTATAGCAAATTATTAATTACATTAATGATATTGAGAACCAGGATTTTTGATGTGGGAGAAATAAAATTCTTATTTAAAATGAATAAAACTAGTACAAACCCTATAGCTCTGTTATGAACTGAACGTTTGTGTTCCCCTAAATTTATATGTTGAAGCTCTCATGCCCAATGTGATGGTATCTGAGATGAGGCCGTTGGGAGATAATTAGGATTAGATTAGATTAGATTAGAGCGTGGGGGCCTCACGGTGGGATTAATGCCCTTATAAGAAGAGGAAGACAAATTCTCTCCCCAAACTTCACCCTGTTACATACTCAGGAAAGGCCATATGAGGACATTGCAAGAAGGTGGACAACCAGAATCTCACCCTGCTGGCACCTTGGTCTCAGACTTCCAACCTCCAGAACTGTGAGAAAATAAATTTCTGTTATTTAAACCATCCACTCTCTGGTATTTCACATGGCAGCCCAAGCTGACTAAGACAGCTCCAAATACAATTTGAATAATATTTATATAAACTCATAATACATTTTATCTTTAAAAACATGTATTTCTGAGCCCTGTCAATTGATCATGACTAGCAATGACAACTCAATGGCAAAGAGAATGCCTATTGTCCTGACAGTTGTCTCTACTGTTTTCCACTAAATGAACTAGGGCTTCTTGGAAAAAATGGCTGATTCTAGATCTAGGGCAGAAATGTAAAATAGGAGATTAGAACATCTTGTCATTTCAGAAAATGAGGAGGCAAAAAGAGAAAAAGTCTCCTAGGATTAAATCTAAAGGATTTGAAAACCATTTTGAAGGAGCTCCCACTGGTGACAGCAGGAATAATTTGAATAGCAATAAAAATAATGACTATAAAAATTGTACACATCAAATAAGTTTGAATTCATGCATTCATTTTGATATTATAAAGTACCCACATTGATAACCATTGGAGGAATTTAGAAAACAAATTCAGTATTTGAAAACAGTGAAATAAAAAGAAGCAAGCATTTATCATGTATTTCTACACCAACTAAAAGTAAATATTTAATGATGAGCATTTTCAGTTTAAAGAAATATGCCAGGTCAAAAGTGAAGAAGAAAAGACAGCACTATCATCCATTGGTCTCTTTTTCTCTCTGCCAACAGAAGACTTAAAAGCCAAAGGACTTCTAAAACTAATTTTTAACGAATTAGTAAAGGTCAAAGTGAGAGTAATTATTCCAAAATAGTTCCTTAGAGTAAGAAGGTGTGTCTTACAGATCAGGAGCCAAAGCACAAGTTTTCATCCCATTTACTATTTTTCTCTGGTGAAAACTGTGCCATTCATTCATCAAAAGGTATTGGATGGAATTCTTTGCATATGTATTAAAAAGTTGGGATATGAAGTAAAGATAAAATGGAACACCTACTTCGAGAAATCTTCAACATTTGAGGAAGTATGTTGATAATGTTTGTCTACATTTGTCTTACCTTTCACCATAGCCAAGAAACTAGGAATTTTATTTTATTTACAAAATACAGGTTTTAGGTACTTCTATGGACTATTTGTGTCCTCTCCACAACATTCTTAAATGTTTATTATTAGGTGGGATGTTATTAGGTTGTTATTTGGGAAGTGATTAGATCATGAGGATGGAACCCTGATAGGATTAATGTCCTTATAAAAGAGATCCCAGAGTGATTCATTGCTCCTTCAGTGATGTGAAGACACAGTGAGAAGGTGCCATTCATGAACCAGAAAATAGGACCACACCAGACACTGAAACTGTCAGCACCTTGATCTTGAATTTCCCAGCCCCCAGAACTGTGAGAAATAAATTTCTGTTGTTTAAAGTATTTTTGTTATAGCAGCACAAGTGGACTAAGAGAATAACTAATTTTTGTTATTAAATCAGAATTGAATTTATTTTGCCATGGATGAAACGAAAGCAACCGTATTTATGAAAAGTAAAGTAGACATTCTATTTTAAAGGCCCATCCTCCCAGTAGGTGGAGCTATAATGCTTGTAGACTGAAATAAACAGACTCTTGACTCTGTTTCCTCTCTCTTAAATCCTGGCACAGTAATGGAACCGCTGAAGCTTAACCTAAAGGTGTCTTGCTTTGATTTTTATTTGGTAAATTGTTTATCGGCCCTAACTGTGCATTAAAATTATTTAGGTTGGTTTTTAAAGTTGCAAATACTTACGAGTATGCCCAGGAAATGGGTATTTTTTTAAAGTACTCCAGTGATTCTATTTTGTAGCCAGAGTAGACAACCACTGGCCAGCAGGGGAAAGAAATCATACTCCATGGAGTAAGAATATAGAGAAGCAGTAATATGATAAAAGAAAAGCCTTTTATAACAAGCATTTATGAGTTTCAGCATTTAATCCAGTAACAAAAAAGTTAATGAACAGCAAACACAATGTTTCTCATTTATAAAACTTTGGTTCTTTTTTGTCTACTTTTTTGGAAAATAGGAAATTTTATTTTTATTTTTTACTGTGTAATGTCTATTTCATGTTAAGATGTGTTGAGCTTTTCAGTCATCATAAAATTTGGATAATATGTTTGTGTAGTCTCTCCACTGCTCCTCAGCCTTTTCCAATCAATTAAAGTATGCTAGAAGCAGCGAATGAATACAGTGATCTCTGGAAGCTTTCAGATACCCAGTAACAAGTTCTTTTCACTGTCTACAACAGTTACAAGTGTCATTACCAGACACAGAAATGTGATCTTACTATAAGTGCAGAGGAGGAGTAAGGGTGCCAGCCACTTCTGAGTTAGCCTCAATTTCCATCTTAATGTGTGGTTATCACGGTTATGTAGGAAGTACCCAAAACATCATTTCCACCATGACATTGCCAGCAGAGGCTTGTTTACTGTGAAACCGATTAAACTTACCTTTCTGGGCCTCTCACTTGCACAATCTTACGGCCCCAATGGGGCCCTAGAAATGTTTTTTTTATGATTATTACAAAATTGAAAAGTATAAGATATTCTCTCTGCAACTGGTTAATTCCACTGACACTTTCCACTCCAGCTTTTCTTCTGTCACACTTACCTTTTTGTTGGGTGGTGTTGGAAGAGCCACAAGCATTTTTGGGAATAGGCTAAGGAAGATTTGAAGACACTTTTAGTTTGTTCTGGTGGGATTTATTTATGTGTCTGGCAGTCATTTCCATGCATAGTTTAGTTAATGGTAGCAAGGTTCTATATGGTGGCAAATGGCAAAGCTAGGATTCACATCTGGCTTTGCCTACTCTATAACTTTCTTTATATTATATGAACCTACTCTTCTTCGCTCTCTGACTCCAATTTTTTTTTTTTTTTTTTTTTTTTTTTTTTTTTTTTGCTTTTTTGCTTTTTTGTCTCTCCTCTCTTACCTGCACCCTGTATCTTATCCAAATTGGACTCCTCACCTTTGCTGGAACATAGCTTTGCTCATTTTCTTCCTTTGGTCAATTATACTTTACAGTTCTTATATTGTTTTTATTTGACACAAAACATTGACATTGACAATGTCATAAAACTCATGTGTCACTACAACAAGGACAGCAATGACACGTTAGTTAAAGAGTATCATAAATTTGAATAGTATTTACAATTAATCACACACACATACACACCCTTCAAATCTTACAGCTCATATGTAAAAGAAAGATGAGAGAGGTTTTCTCAAATTTGATAGCAATTCTAAAAATTTACATGACATTTCCAATAACAAGTTATGAAACTGAAGGAAAATTTTTCATCAATAAAAATCACAAATTTGTATTGACCCTTCTAGAAGAAAGATTAAATTATCTTTCTATCTTTTGTATGGATGTAATTAAAAAAATTGTCATCATATAAAAAGGCAGTATGAATTATTATTTTTCCTGATGTTGTAATGTTTGTGGCCATGTGTCAACTTCATAAAATTTATAATTTGTTGTAATTTTGTATTCTAAATAAATATTCACTTTTGTGAAAATAATATTTTACATATTGTGTAAAATAATGTGCCCCCCCTTTTTTAAGAGGACACCCTAAGTAATATAATTCTCAGGCCCCACAAAACTCAGAACTACCCCTGATTGCCAATAAAGTATTTTACTAAAAAGGGTGTGGTGTCAAGTTAAATGTGTGCCACTGAGGGTTTGTTCTTTTATTTCACAAGTCCAAAATATCAATTACATGCTTAGTTAATAAAAATTAGTATCTAGTAGAAAATTCTTCTGTGTTACCTATTGTTATTTCTAAAGCCATGTATCCATATCCTCTTTCCATGTTTTCTCTCTTACACAAAAACATTATGCTGAATGTGCAGCCAGTAGGTGAGGTGTACAGTTACTGCAGATGCACAGACATCATAGACATTTCAGGTAAAAGGTGGCAACTCGAGAAGTTGCAATCCACTTAAGTCATGATTAATACCCACATTTTAAAATAAGTAGTTCTCTAAACAAAAATTATATACATGCCATGAAAATATACTTCCATTCTTACTGAAACTGCCTTTGCAAAATTATAACTGAGGAGATAACGACAGTGAAAAAAATCAGACCTAACCGACTCTATATTGCTTCGAACCTTTAAGCTGTTCATTCTTGGGCATAGGCCGAACTAACTTCGGGAAGGAATCCAGTTCATGGTTTGACTCTGAAACAAAATTGGTAACAGCCGTTTCCCAAAAAGACCCCTTTTTACCTGGTGGCCAGTCTGCCTTTGCGGGACTAACCAATTAGCTACAAGGTTAGAAATTACAGTTTAGGGGTTATGCAGCCTCTGGCTCCAAGTCTGAACCTCCCACATTGCTCTTGGGGATAACATCACTCTTGTAAAACCTAGGATCAGCACTTGAGATATTTTGCAGACCCAGCACTGGGTGGATCAGCTGACACCACCCAGACGGTTAATCTAGCTCAACCCGTTCTGCCATTTCACCCAGGAATGGAAGACAGCAAGAAAACCTCACTTCAACCCCCGGTGATTCCATCTCCAACCTGACCAATTAGCACTCCCCACTTCCCAAGCCCCTACCCGCCAAATTATCTTTAAAAACTCTGATCCCCGAATGCTCGGGGAGACTGACTTGAGTAATAATAAAATCCTGGTCTCCTGCACAGCCAGCTCTGCGTGAATTACTCTTTCTCCGTTGCAGTTCCCCATCTTGATAAATTCGTTCTGTCTAGGCAGAGGGCAAGGTGAACCCATTGGGCGATTACATTGCTACCCTCCCTAGACAGCTGACTGAATCTTTGGATGGCTGTATTACTAATAGAGAACATTATAAGAAAAAGGAAAAATCTTTACTTAAAGAAACAAGAAAAGAATAGGACTAGGAAACAAATGAAAGTAAAGATGAATAATTAAATATTATATACATGGGAAAACAATCTTTAAAAAAGTATGCTTTTATATAAATATATGTTGATATACATTTATTACAAACTTATTGATATAAAAGATGTTCAGCAAACCATTTAGAAATAATAGTAAAATATATGACATCACCTAAAATTTTAAATAACCTTAATTGGTTAAATTAACTTAACTGGTTTAATTAAATTAAAATTCTCACAGAATGAGTGTTTTCTTTGATTTTTACCTAACTCTTGTTTCTGTAGCCAAATGTATGGCTGCAACTGATGAGCAAGCGTAGTTTGGATATAAGCGAAGTTGTCATTTAAGTATGAAATGAGGGAGGCATTTGTTAGAACTTTGGTTATTTGCCAATTATGTAATAATTTGAAGACAAAGATTCATGGCCATCTTAAAAAAATAGCCAATTAAACACTGAACTCCAGCAGATTCTGTGTTTGAGAATACTATTCTTGATTATTAAAGGAAAATGTAAATTTGGGAAGTAAATGGATTTTATTTACTAGGAGCATGAAAATATACTTCAAACCTTTTCCCCCCAGTTTCTATTCTCAACTTTATTTTCTGCATCTTGGAGGCCTTCCTAGTAGGTCAAATATGATACATCTCTAAATCAGGTTCTTGTGCCTCATCTTGAGCATTAAAAACGAGATTAGATTTAGAAAATAAAGATTTTAAGAACAAGTATCCAGGAAGGAAGAAAAGAAGGGATTGAGGGAGAATCGGAGGGAAGAAGGAAGGAAAAAGAAAAAGATGCCAAGTGTTAGATAAGAATTCTGCCATAAGAACAGACTGCTTTAAAAAAATAGTCAAGAATTGGTGACTAGTTCAAAACTCTAAAGTAAACGCGGGAGTTGGAGTTGGTATCTCAGTTCAGCGGGTCAGTTCTTACGCGTAGGAGCAGAGCTGATGTCCGGATGGAAGCACCTAATTCGGTTGACAAGTTCAATCAGAGGTCCCAGGCAGTTGGCCTTATGCTTCATGTGGCCTTACAAATGCCTCACTCATAGTTGACACCTGTCAGGCAGGCCAAACTTATTTAAAACTTTTTTTAGACATGAGATATTCTCAAAGATGGGAACTAACTACTCATTTTAGCTGTCTTGATTAGACACTAATTAACCATTTTGGTTGGCAACCTTCAACTCAATTCTGCTGAACAGAGGGCTCTGAAGTAAACATTTTGTTAAAACATGTCAACAAGATAAGCCATGTCAGCACTGACATATGCTTTATTCTATTTTCCTCTCTCTCCAGGTTTTTTGTTTCTGGCTTTGTGGAGACACCAACTTGCTACTCTTGGTTCAGTGTCCCAAATGGCAACCTAGGATCTCAGTAACATTAATGCAACTTCAAAAATAACTCACTCCTCCAAAATCTCTTAGACTTTCAGAAGATGGTAAAATGTGACTTCTCTGTGTTGTGTAGTTGGTATATGATGTTGTCTATATGTTTAAGAATGTGTTTCAGTGTCAAGGAATATTTTAAAAGAATAAAAATTATAGTAGTTACGTGTTTCAGCTGAAAAATCATGAGAACAGAAGAATTAAAAATTAAGGCCCAAAGTGACCCACAAAATCAGCATGGCAGAGTAAGAACTAGAATCTGAATTGAGCTTACTCCTAGCTTTGCTTTCAGAGTCTGAGGAGTCATCATACGGGGTATATAATCTGTGTTCCTTTAGGGAGCACATTATATGGCCAAGTTTTCACCCTAGACTTTCCAGTGATATTTTAAAAAGTCATTTTCACTTTCTCCTGGCTTTACAAAAAGGCTTTATTATTATTCCAATTATTAAAAGTTGAGGTCGAGCGCAGTGGCTTATGCCTATGATCCTAGCACTTTAGGAGGCGCGGCGTGTGGATTGCCTGAGCTCAGGAGTGCGAGACCAGCCTGGGCGACATTGTGAAACTGTGTCTCTACTAAAAATACAATTAGCCCGGTGTGGTGGTGCATGCTTGTAATCCCAGCTACTCAGAAGGCTGAGGCAGGAGAATCACTTGAACTTGGGAGGCAGAGGTTGCAGTGAGCCAAGATCGTGCCACTGCACTCCAGCCTGGGTGACAGAGTGAGACTCTGCCTCAAAAAAATAAAATAAACAAATAAAAGTTGAGCACTTTATGTTTGTAATTTTGTGCATGAGATTTAGAAGCGCTAAATCAATGACCAGCAGTTTATTTCTCTAATGTTTAAAGACAGTAAGTGCCTAAACATTTTGCAGCCCTTGCATCCATTGGATTGCTTCCAAAAAAAAAAAAAAAAGACAAGGAAAAGAAAATGTAACCTGCTAAATCAACATGTGTCTGGAGGTCAGATGAGAGCTGTTATGAGATCCTGTCTGATGAAGCAGTTTAAGAGAATAGAGCAAAAGTTAGAAGGAGCCAAGATGCAACTTTCTCATAGTCCAAGCAGCCTGGAATGGAAGACTCCTTGTTAGCAAACCAGGCAACAGGAAATGCCAAATCATGCGGCTGATCAAATCAATCCAAATATGACACCAAGTAAGAAGAGAATAACCCATTTGGTCTGTTAGAGGTTGGAAAAGACATGCTCCATATGGCTTGGGTGGTAGGAATGGAGTCACTGAATTTGTAGAAGAAAGACATATGTGAAAGGCCCTCCTATTCTTAGAACTACCAAAACTTATATTACACATCTAAATTTCATTTCTAGGTAGTCAGAGACCCTGGAACCATGGAATCTCTGGATCTGGGTTCAGAACTGGAGAGTAATAATATCAAGGGAGCCTAACTGAGAATAAATGAAAGATTTTGAGTTTCTCATTTTTCCCCTTAACCCCTCTCTAGTACTTCTTCATTCCTCTTCTTTTTTTTGATTCTAGTTAATTAACAAATCAAAGTGACAGATTGTTCAAATGACCTATCAAAAATAAGGTAGTATGCTGTAAAAAAGTCTGCAGGTTACAAGCCAAAGGACTATAGAATATGAAACCAAAGGAAGAAATAAAGCTCAAATTCAAAAGTGGTTGGATGATGTAATCTGAAGCACACTGGGTAGTGGCCCCAGCTTTTATTTTATCCTATTTGGCTATGGGTCCAGTCTTGCCTTAGTAGCTTAAGGCTAACATTCTTGAGGTGACTAGACAAGTGACTCCTTTATTAGCAAGGTACCTTTCCCATTTTTGTATTACAGACCTCTTGAGAATACCATGAACGCTTCTGATCCCCAGTTCACCACAATACATATATTCATTTATACACAAAATTGGGCATACATTCTCTGTAAAGTTCAAAGACCACTGCTTATAAAGCACTATAAACAATATTAGTGCAAAATAATTTTTAAAGCAAACATGAAATCAGGAAATAAGCAACTACAATGCAGTTGAAACAAGAGTATTAAACTATTCATACCATTAAGAAAAAGCCATCAAGTAGTACCCTAGTTGCCCTCCTGGCTGCTGGAGCAAAGTGTTAGGCATAATTTGCATTTGTGAGCCTCTTGGCCCTCAAATAGATGGTTTGAATTGTATACCTATAATTTCCCACAACATCTGATGATATAAAGGCCAGAAAATTAATGTGAAGAAGGGCTTGTTGCTGTTTGATGATTAGAACCAACACAGTTCACTGTCAGCTAGCATAAGACAACTTTGTCCCTGCAGAGGAGCCCTAGTAACAGACAAAAATACAGTGCCAAATTAGGGGGCTAAATTCCAGACTGGAGAGTGGGCGGCTCCTTCCAGAACTTCCTTTTGCCTAATTGGACATAGATGAAGGAAAGAAAGGAAAACTTCTGTCTCCTAGTTACTCTGTGGGGAAGCCTGAGATTCCCTTTACCTGAGAAGGAAAGTCAGTTGGCCAGATCACTCCCCTCTGGACAGAGTCCTCATGGCCTCACCCAACTTTTCCACTTACAGTCTTATTTTGGTTTATTTTGGAACACAAGACCAACAGTATTTTTGATCAATGATAAAATACAAGTGGGCAGTTTGGTTTTAAAATGTCAGTTCACATGAAGATTTTACAGTTGTCCTTATAAGTGAAGTAGAATTTTCCCTCAAATGACATAGGAGTTTTAAAGTGGGCAGGAGAAATTGAAAAAGCATGCGTGAGAGCTCTCATCATTCCTTGTCTTCTATTTTAGGACAAATATCAGAATAGATAATTCATGTGAGCAGGTGAAGTTACTCGTAGGTTTGGCAAAGCATCTGTAATTTTGGTAGCAGGGTTTTTTTTTGTTTGCTTTTTTTTTTTTCCTGAGAGAGTGAGAAAAAGCATTTTAATTTCATTTTCTGGTAATTCTTCCTTTAATACAGAAAAAATAAAACATAATTTCTTCCTTCAATACAGAAAAAAAAATCTAGCTGAGCCAGAATCCTTCCCTAGTACCTCCTCGATAATGAACCACTTTGAAAGTCTGATATATTTTCTATTTGGGTGTCAGGCTTTATTAGATCAAAATTTGAATATAAGAGCAATTGTGCTAGGTCATACTCAGATGTAATCCAACTCTTATCCAGTAAAAACAGAAATTCCCTAGGTGTGCTAATAATTACAATATTTGAGGTAAATTAGCAGGAATTCTTGCATATATAGTACTAATTATCTTTTACTAGCAAATATCTTGACTGGTTTTCAAGTTTTATAATTGCATTTTCTATAGGCATAACACTTTTTTTTTCAAAGTGTTTTAGCATACATAATTCTCAGGGTAAGCTTATAAGCAGCTAAGGCACTTATTATCCTATTTTTCTGGTGAGTACATGGAAACCCAAGGAAGAGGTATGACTTCACTTACTCAAGATTATTTAGAGACATGACAGCGACATTAGTTCTCCTGACTTACTGTTCAAGTGCAAAGCACACTTGCTCTCTGTCTCCTTCTTACTGTATTCTGGCTGTACAGTTCTCCAGAACTTCAGACACAGGATCAAGAGAGTATTTGGTTTCTTCTCTCCACGCAGTGGCTTCTCTTTTTATACTTCAAAGCTCAAGAGAGATTTTTCCTAATTTCAAGCTGCATTTTCTGTTTTTCATGTGAACAAAAAATAGTTCTACTAGATTTGACTGTTTGTACTGTAGAAAAATTCATTCTACTTGTGGAGCACAGCACATATTCTTAACACAGAACATATTAATGCCTTTGATTTCACTGACTGTCATACAATTACCAAAGTTCTAAGACAGAAATCAGAATTTACTGTTTTTATCTTTTTTTTAATAAACAAGGGAGCATTTTGACCACTACCATCTTTCTCTTGAACTATTGCTTCTGAACTACCTGGCATCACTCTTTTTTTCTACAGTTTATTCTTCAACAAGGTGAAGACTTTTAATAATCTTTTAAAAACTTAATTCAACTTATCTCATTTCCCTACCCAAAACCATCTAATGACTTCATTATACTTCAGGGACATCTGACTTTGTAACAAGACCCTGGAGATCCTAAATGATCAGGTTCCTATATTGATTAACCATTGCCACAATAATGTTGCATTTAAAAAAAAAAAAAAACACAAACTCAAGATACCATCTCACACCAGTTAGAATGGCAATCATTAAGAAGTCAGGAAACAACAGGTGTTGGAGAGGATGTGGAGAAATAGGAACACTTTTACACTGTTGGTGGGATTGTAAACTAGTTCAACCATTATGGAAAACAGTATGGCAATTCCTCAAGGATCTAGAACTAGATGTACCGTATGACCCAGCCATCCCACTACTGGGTATATACCTAAAGGATTATAAATTATTCTACTACAAAGACACATGTGCACGTATGTTTATTGCAGCACTATTCACAATAGCAAAGACTTGGAATCAACCCAAATGTCCATCTGTGACAGACTGGATTAAGAAAATGTGGCACATATACACCACGGAATACTATGCAGCCATAAAAAAGGATGAGTTTGCAGTCCTTTGTAGGGACATGGATGCAGCTGGAAACCATCATTCTTAGCAAACTATCACAAGAAGAGAAAACCAAACACCGCATGTTCTCACTCATAGGTGGGAACTGAACAATGAGATCACTTGGACTCGGGAAGGGGAACATCACACACTGGGGCCTATCATGGGGAGGGGGGAGGAGGGAGGGATTGCATTGGGGAGTTATACATGATATAAATGATGAATTGATGGGTGCTGACGAGTTGATGGGTGCAGCACACCAACATGGCACAAGTATACATATGTAACAAACCTGCACGTTATGCACATGTACCCTAGAACTTAAAGTATAATTAAAAGAAAA
This sequence comes from Rhinopithecus roxellana, assembly GCF_007565055.1. Classification (NCBI taxonomy): domain Eukaryota; kingdom Metazoa; phylum Chordata; class Mammalia; order Primates; family Cercopithecidae; genus Rhinopithecus; species Rhinopithecus roxellana. The sequence goes on along the minus strand of NC_044550.1, from coordinate 182,565,638 downwards.
AAAAAAAAAAAACGACCCTGGAGATCCTAAATGATCAGGTTCCTATATTGATTAACCATTGCCACAATAATGTTGCATTTAAAAAAAAAAAACACAAACTCAAGGACTATAATCATTTATTCTCACAAATCTGTGAATTGGCTAAGTGGATTTGCTTTAGCCAGCCATTCTAGGGGCAGGACTGCTCAGGCTGCCGCAGTTAGGAAGACTTTCTCTCCATGCTTCTCTCCTCCTCCTCCTGGGAATGGTGGACTAGCTGTGGTAGAGTGAAATTGTGCCACACTTCTTATATACCCCAGTCAGAACTGGCATCCTGTTGTCTCTGCCATCCACTTGGGATCAAGTGGATGATCCCAAAGTCAAGGAGCAAGAGATACATTTCATGATTGATGAAATAGTGACAGTGAAAAATTCAACTTCATCTTCTAATACTTATTCTACTTCAGTCTCCTCTACCCAGATGGATTTTCATTGCTGTTCAAGTATACAAGGCTTATCTCAACTCCAGAACACTCGCCCTTAACTATTTACTCTTCCTAGGATTAGTTTCTCCCAGATATTCTGTGGTTCATTCTCTCATTGCATCTAGATACCTCCTACTGCCAGTCCTTCTGGGATTTCTTCCCCAATTGGCTTATCTATCTGATGAAATAGTTCCCACAGGTACCACTCAAATACACAACCCATCATTCTTCATCCTGTTATCCTGCTTTAATTTTCTTAGGGGAGTTATTCAAAGCATTTCCAAAAAAAAATTGTGTTATTGTCATGTGTCTCTGCCACATCCTTGAGGGATATATTTTGTCTTTATTATTCACCAGTATACCCCCACTGCCAAGGATGATGCCTGGTACATAGAATCAGTTGAATGAGTAAATGCAAACCATTACTATTACAGTCAGAAATAGGCCACTCAAATGCAAGCCTATTCATCACAAGGTCTAGTCATCAAGCCTAGGGATAAGAAGTTCCCTTATAAATGTGTCTCTCCAAGAAGATGCAGATGCATCACAGGCCCTATGAAGAATTCTGTATTCCATGGAGCCTTATTATATATTTGGCCATAGCATGATCATAGCATTTCTAATTAAGAAACCACAAATGAGGATGCCACAGAGCAACATCAGAACATTCTGCTAAACAGACAGCACATGCAGAAAAGCTCTCTCAGTCCTGCCAATAAAGAAGACCCATCATCTGGCTGCTAATTCTTCAGGCAGGCTAGCACTATCTTATATTTCCTCTTCACTGACAGAATCAAGAAAAAGAAATGAGATGTGAATTTTACCTGGACTCAGTAAAGGCCTCAAACAGCACACTTTGGGGCATGATGCCAGCTCGAGTGAGGCGTTCTTGGACTCCAAGAAGCTATATGGGCCTTCAGCGTCTCCAGCTCACACTAATGGGCCTCGCAAGACCGTGTTTGGCTTAAAAGAAGCCATTAATGAACTTCAGATTGAACCTGCACAGATTTAGTTTAAAAATGTTTCCTTAAAATTTTACAGGGAGTTTAGTTCTTGTGACATTTTCAGAAATGGGAGCCAGGCTTTTGTTTGAAAACATAGTGAGATGCCTGCAGTAATAACAATCATGGCCATAGCAATAATAGAAGCAATTGGAAGGTAAAAGATATGAAACTACAGGCTCCACTAGGTTAATTTGGACATTTCTTTATAAAATTTAAGGACTGCTAAAACACAATTATGATCAACTCTCTTGGAATGTGCTGCATATTTTCAGTGGGATTTTTTATTATTGTTATTTCTTGGTGACGGAAAGGAGAGGGAAGGCAGAATGGTGCTGAAACTTTCCATCACTGTTTTCACCTTCTGATTCAGCACAGCTTTTTAAAAATTCAATTCCAACGACAAAAAAATGCACATGTCAGCATATTCTTCAAAGAAAAATAAGGTCCTGCCCTGTCTTCATGTTCACACTTGCCTGTGGGAAAGATCCAGCAGAACACATATGTGCCAAAGTCTTCATAGAAAAAAATGGTCCTTTCCTCCCTTTCCTTCCTCTAACTTTTCTGAAACGTATAACAGGAGAAACAGATATGGAATACAGTAATGAAAATATACCTTTGACATCAAACGTTCTGAACTTTAGGTTTTCAACAGAACTTGAACTTTAAGGCTGCAGATATAATAGGATTTCCAGGTTTCAATAAGGTGGAGGAGGTGGTAGGGGCAGTGGGGGTTAGTACTGAAAAAGAGTGAATACCAGAAACTCATGAAAATTCTTGGACATTGAAACACTCTCATAAAATAATGTTGTGCTGAGTTATATGTAAATGAGCCAGAAACATGCAGATTAAATATCCATTAAAGACACTCGGATTTAAAAATCAAGAGAGGAAATGTTCTGAATGTATTGTGCTTTGGAAATATTTTGGATAAAATGTTTTGGAAAAAATACTTTGGAGATTTGTTTACTAAATCTAATACCTGGTCATAGTGTTCTTCTTGCTGTGCTATCAGAAAAGCAAAAAGTGAACTCTATTTTCGAGATTGTGGGTGGCCTGCAAAAAAAGTCAAAAGAGAAACACTAGTGTGGCCTAGAAATAACCTAAAGAATCCAAGAAATTGTCTCTTTACATTCAGAAAATAAGGCCATTGAGATAAGTGGCTCATTCATATTTGTATTCCAGCATTTAGCACCTGCATGAAAAGAATGAATAAAATATTGAACAAATTAGTGAGCAAATGAATGAATCAGTGAATGAAGACTGAAGGAGACATTTCTCAAAATAATTCTGTATAAAACATGCATTCTGCTTCACAATTTTACGTTATAATTTTCAGCTAGTAACATCTCTGAGTATGTGCAGAATTTTCATGCATAAAAGGAATGAAAAGCTTACCTTATCATTAGAGTTGAGATTTAGACCATGTGCAGTGAAAAAGACCTCAGACCAAGAACTCATTTTTTTTTTATTTTTTTAATTGGTGGATAAAATTGTGTGTGTTTACCATGCATAAAATATTGCTTCGAAGCAGGCATACATTATGGAATGATGAACTAGCTAATTAACTTATGTATCACCTCACATAGTTATCATTTTTGTGGTGAAAACACTTTACATCCACTCTGTCAGCATTTTTCAGGAATATAATATATTGTTTACTATAGTTACCATATTGTACAATAGCTCTCTTAAACTTATTTCTCCTATCTAACTGAAATTTTGTATCCTTTGACCAACATCTCCCCAACACCAATCCCTCAACCATTTCAGTCCCTAGTAACCATCATTCTACTCTCTACTTCTATAAAATCAACTTTTTTAGACTCCACGCATGAGTGAGATCATGTGGTATTTGTCTTTCTGGGTTCCTTCTTTTGTTAGTCAAGGCCAAGTTTAATTATCAACACCTTGGCTTACTTATCTATACAGCAGAGCAACAAGAGATGAACTGCCACACAATGTATTAATTCTTCCTCCATTTTAAAAATTATCATCATTACTACCACATGAGGTTTAAACTTTAAGGCTCTTGATTATTTGTTCCTAGCACTCTTCAACATTTAACTTTTAGTACTAGCCAGTCAGCCTCATTAATAGTCCATACAATTGCTGTAGTAAAGTAAAAACACCAGAAAGATCAATGAAATGTACTTGTCCGCAAACTCTCTTCCTCCTACAAGTTCAAAATGTTTCTGTCATCCAGAGCTCACTCTAAGTACTCTGAACTCCCACAGCACTCTACACCTGGGGCATCTGTCAGTCCTATGTCTTACTACTTGTTACTCATTATCATTTGCACTGGTCTTTTGTCATTTGCTAAAATCTAAGTTTATTCAGGGCAGGTCTTTGCCTCTTGTAGTTGTCTTGTGCCCCCCACAGCACACAAAGCACAAAGTAGGTGCTCGATGAATGCTTGATGATTTAGACACATGCAGTTAAACCAAGAATGACCAAAAGATCAGAAAGGGGCTATCAGCGGATTATAGATTTCACAAAACTTTGGAAAACAAAAAGCTGATAGAAGAGTGGTAAATGATACAGCACCTCAGAGGAGACCTTAGCTTAGAGCAACTGAAGAAAGAGTTTGGAAAAAAAGGAAGCAGTACATCCTGCAGAACCCCAGATGGGAAGCTCATGTTGAGGCAATGGACTGAAACCATGGCATTAGTTGCAAGTCTGCATATAATCATCTCAAACCCATGCCCACAACATCACACCCCACTTCTGATGGAACGGTAATCAGAAATCTCATTCTTAGACGTGAAAATGAAGGTATTTTTATTCTAGAGAAAATGAGGAAGGCTAGAGGAACAAATGCTTGGTGTTCTTACATTGTGTGAGTCCTGTGGCTCTCTGTGTGATCACTAATAGGTAGGAATGCCAACTGAAAATAAAATCCAACACAGAGGTCACAGTCAGCTGTTAATGGACAATTAAACTGTCAATTAACATGTTTTAAAAAATAATATCACAATATGAAAGACAAAATAAACAAAAAAAAATCCCCACAAGAGAAACTGAGGAGATAGGAGAATAGTAATAGCAATAACAAGTAATAATATCTTCCAATTTATATCACCCAAGAAATTAAATTTTATTAATCATGCTGCCATGAAAAATAAGCAATTGGAGAAAAGAAAGAGTTCTTGGAAATTAAATGTGTGAATGCCTAAAATACGCAAAAAAAAATGAAAAAATAAAGTTAAGGACATTTTTCAAAAAAGACAATTCTAGGAGGTCTAACATCTGCCTGAATAGGAGTTACAGGAAAAAAAAAATCTAACCAAAACAAAACAAAAACTTGCTGGAGGAGTTAAAGAACCATAAAGCTCCACATTGAAAGGGCAAACTGAATCTCTAGCAAAATAATTTTCAAAAATACTGACAGAAAATCACGTTATAGAATTTTAGAATTCCAAAGTAAAATGAAGGCTCTAAAATCTCCCAGAGAGTAAAAGGAAGCAACTGGAAGGAACCAAGTTTCTGAATAGCTTCAGACTTCTCATCCACACAGTGGATGCTCGAAGGCAATGTAAAACTTCTACAAATTTCCTGGAAAAAAATTCTAGCTTGCTCTTTCCATCTAGAGCTTATGGTTCTTTAAGTACTATGTCTATATTTATTACTATATCTATCCATTTCTCTATATATCTAGATGTACCCTTTTCTTTAAATAGCATCCTGCTCCCAATTCTCTTGGTTTCTTTCCTGGAACATCTATTAGTTAAATGTTAGCTAATCCTAAGTTTGTGTCTTTAATTTTGTTCTTATATTTTAGAGCTCTTTACCTATTTCTATATCCTAACAAACCATCAGTCATAAGTGTAGATTGAATAAAGATATTTTTAAACATGTGTAGTTACATATGCTGCTTGCCTTCTGTATACCCTTTGGTACTTAAGGATGTGGTAAACCTTATACCCAGGAGTACACCAAGAAGGAAAAGACTTATGACCCAGGTCTTTTTGGTTTTTTACAGCAAAATGTCTCTGATAAAACTCTGTTGGGAAATGTAATCATTTTATAAGAAAACCCTCTAATAAAAGGTAAAATAGCAACTTTGGGAAACAAAAGTTTTAACAGAAAAAAAATGTGATCTAAGGTCATTACTTGGCACTGAGAAATCATGTATTTCTTCTTAATAATGCAAATAGTGTTCATTTTTTTTTTTTACCTAAACTTAAAGCATATGATTATTTTGCAAGGATTAGCAAGAAGCTTGAAGGTGGTCTAAGAGGGTAAATCCTCAATATCCTATCAGGAAGCAGAGAATGCAATATGTATAGGTATATTATTTAGCAACATGAAGGTAACAAACAGAAAATAGTTTAGTTTCTTGTACAGAATCTGCAGTAGGAATGAGAAGTAGTGAAAAAACAGTGATTTCCCTCATTTTAAGCCTTTTGTGCCCTATCTTACTTTTTAACACATATATATATCTGTTAATAAATATTTTAAATATATTTAAATAAACAGATTCAAAGCATGAGATGACAGATGTGTTGCAATTACAACCACCTTCAACTTGGTGATCAAACTAAATGAAGGCTAAGACATTCAACACTGAGAGAGAGCCTACTTCTTAGTCTTACTTGCCATATCTGTAATTTTTCTTAGAGCAATTTACAACCAAAGAAGAAAAAGGTACAGAGAGTTCATGTTTACTTTGAGAAAGCATTGGCCTTTAAACTCAATCTTCTGCCTAGAGTGGCATTCCAGAATAGCGCAAATGAAAGAAAACTGGTAACTAAAAATATTTTTAAATGTGATTATATATATATATATGAATATTATTCAGCTTTAAAAAAGAAGAAAATTCTTTAATTTGCAACAACATGAATGTACCTAGAAGACATCATGTTACGCGAAATAAGTCAGGTACAGAAAAATAAATGCCCGATGATCTCATTTATTTATGCAATCTTAAAAAATCGAACTCATAAAAGTAGAGAGCAGAATGGTGGTTACCAGCAGCTGGGGGGGTTGAAGGAGAATGGGAAGATGTTGTCAAAGGGTAAAAAGTTTCAGTAAGACTGGAGGAATTAATTATGGAGATCTATTGTATAACATGGTGACTATAGTTAGTAACAATGTACTATGTATTTGAAAATGCTAAAAGAGTAGATTATAAATGTCCTCACTGCACAAAAAAAAATGTGAAGTGATGGGTATGTGAATTAACTTGATTTAATCATTCCACAATGTACACATATATCAAAACATCATGTTGAACTCCATAATTTTATACAGTAAATAAATAAATAAATAAATAAGAACTCTTCAGAGTCAAATTGCCAGTGTAACATTTCTAATTGCTACTAGTAAAATTTCCCTTTTGTATGAATCAGGAAATTGCTTGAATATGGGATGGTCAAGGCTTGGTCTCTTTGAGGATTGTGATAGTGGCATGATGACTTCTAGGAGCTCAAAAAAAACCTGTATTGAATTGAGTTTGAATGTGAGTAAGGTCCTGGCAATGTTTTATTTTAGAATATAAAGCAAGCAGTAGCAAGAATAGCAGAAAAATATCTCATTTTAAAATCTGCCTATTTCCCCTTCATTTCATCTTATTTCTTTGTGCCCTAAATATTCTTCACTTGACAATCACATATCTATTGTAAATTTTAAACTCGTGTTCCTTAGAAAGAAGCAGAAGCATATTATTGGATTTTTGTATTTAATTTTGAAAATGTATTTTTTCTAAGGCAACAAATTTTAAAATTTTATCTTAAGAAATTCTCCATGTGTAGTTTCTATTAACTATGTATGTCCACAATGCAAAATTTAGTGAGCCAAATCTCAAAACGTGCTCATGAACATTGCCTAACATACTGCTTCCTTTTGTGATGGAGAACTCATTAAAGAGTGTATTTAAATACCTCTAAAACATTTTATTTTACATGTAGTCCAAATTCATTATTAAAAGTTAGAAAATAATAAAAATACCAAAAAAGTTTTATGTAATCTTATTATCTATTCTACATAATATTCTCAATATTATCTATGATATTTATAATAATTATATTAATAAATTTATGCTGATTCTAACATTCTGAGATTATTTATAATCATATTACATTAATAACATTATGTTTGGCTGCCAGATATTTCTCTGTGTAAAAAGTACATAAAATGGCTGTGTGCAGTGGCTCACGCCTGTAATCCCAGCACTTTGGGAGGCTGAGGTGGGTGGATCACCTGAGGTTGGGAGTTTAAGCCTGGCCGACATGGTGAAAACTCATCTCTACTAAAAATACAAAAAATTAGCTGGGCATGGTGATGGGCACCTGTAATCCCAGCTACTTGGGAGGCCGAGGCAGGAGAATCTTGAACCCAGGGAGCAGAAGTTGCAGTGAGCCAAGATCATGCCACTGCACTCCAGCCTGGGCAACAAGAGCGAAACTTTGTCTCAAAAATAAAAAAAAATAAATAAAACACATATAGATGGATCTGAATAAAATATATAAATAAATTATGCTTTTCACACCAATAGAAGCATATCTTTCTGTAACCTTTTTTGTGTGCCAATGTATCATTAACACAATTCATTTTCTTGGCAATCAGTATAGATCTGCATCATTTTACCAGCAGCTGCATGGATTCTGATATGTGGATATACATTATTCAGCCAATATCTTGATGTTGGACATATATATTATCTACAATTTGTGACTAATACAAACGTATATAAACAAAAAATAAGCCACATACATATACATACATATTTGAGCACATATATTCTTATTTCCTTAGAGTACATTGCCTATAAGTGAAATTGTTGGGTCAAAGGATCTGCACAATTCAAAGTCTTTTGATGCACATACATCCAATTTTCCTTTGGGAAAACTGGTGCTAGTTTACATCCCAACCGCAATTAGGGAAATGCCTTTTCATTTACATATTTTACAATATCAGATATTATTATTATTTTTGTCACTGCCGCTCTGTTTGGTAAAAAATATTTAACTTGCATTTCTTCATTTATTACTGAATTTCAACTTCTTTTTTCCTAGTGTTTATATTGTTTCTTTTGTGAATTGCCTGTTCATCCTCATTGTGTACTATTATTAGGGCGTGAAAAACTTAAGAAAGTTCCAACTTTTCTGTTATAAATAACATTTTATTTTCCAATAAATCTAGATTTTGAACTAGGTTTTGGCAAGTTATGAACATTCACATGCGGAAGACTCACTATTGTTTTTCATTCACAAGGCTTGCCAATGACAAACTGTTCTTTAGTCTCATGACAAACTGTTTCTTAGTCGTGTAATAGTACAAAACTATGCTGAAATGTTATATTTTGTTTGCCATAGAAACAAGGACAGAGAGACATATCTATTAAAGATTAGGATGATGAATTACATTTCTTTTCTTATGCTAATGATGTTTTTAAGGGCTTATAATTTTAAAATAGATCATCTCAATGACCCTTAAAAACCTTTTTTTCCAATAGATTTATTCAAACACTTAACCACATTTCCCCAATTATCAGTGTTCACTTGTTTTAAATTCTTTTCAAATAGCAACATTTGCTGCACTTTAGTGGCAAATGTTGATACACATATAGTGGTTTTTAATGTTTACTCTTCCTAAGGATAATATTTTCCTCTCCTATTCTTTTATCCTTCTTTCCTCTCTTCTACCCTTCCCTTCTGTCATTGTATTTCTTCACTAGTTTACTTAAATGATATTGGTCCACTATGATCACAGGAAAAGCACATTGACTTAAAAAAATACAAGATAGCCTTGCAGTGGATTGAAGGGTGGCTTCCCCCAAAAGATGTGTTCATGTCAACTCCCTGGAACTTTAAATGTCACCTTATTTGGGGGAGAAAAAAAAAAGTCTTTCCAGATGTAATTAAATTGAGGATCTTGAGGTAAGCTAATCTTCCCGGATTATCTGGGCTCTAAATACAATGAGAAATGCCCTTATAAAAGACACAGAGAAGAACTGCATACGGACAGAGAACAAAAGGCAGTGTGACCACAGAGGCAGAGATTGGAGTGATGCAGCCAAGAAATACCAAGGAATGCTGGCAGCCACCGCAAGCTGAAAAACATGAAGAACAGAATCTCCTTGAAAGCCTCTGGAGGAATTGTGGCCCTTGAGCTCAGACTTCTGACCTCCAAAGCAACCGTGAGAAAATAAATTTCTGTTGTTTTAAGTCATCCAATTTGCAGTAATGTGTTACAGCAACCACAGGAAATTAATACAAGCACTAATATTGAAAATCTCACCCATTAAAATGGAATCTTCCTAATTCTGGAAACATAATTAGGATTACTTTAATTAATTTGATTATTTCTCTCTGGGCGATGTGTGGTATCAATACAGTGGTAAAAGAATACATGTTGGAATATATAACTACCTTAATTCAAGCTCCAACTCCAGCTCTTACTACCTGCCTTACTTAGGACAATTGTATTAGCTTTTCTGAGACTCGGCTTCATCATCCAAAAAACGGTGAAAATCATGGTACCTACTTCATAAGGGTTGTTGTAAAGATTAAATGCGTTAATATATTTAGATTACTTAGATCTTTCTAATAACCTGGCACATAGACATAACTGTTTGCTGTAATAAGCATTTTTACATGTATAAATAATTCCATATATACTGTATGGATTTTCTAGGGTCGTTGTAACAAAGTACCGTCAAATGGAGTGGCTTAAAAACAGAAATGTATTGTCTCACAGTTCTGGAACGTAAAAATCTGAAATCAAGAGGACAGCAATTTTGTTGCCATCGAGGGCTGTGAGGGCAAGATCTGTTCTAGCCTTCTCTCATTGGCTTATAGATGGCCATCTTCTGTGTCTCTTCATTTCATCTTCCCTCTTCATATGTCCATCTCTGTCTCTACATTTTCCCTTTTTGTAAAGACAACAGTTACACTGCATTAGAACCCACCCTAGAGATTTCATTTTAACTTGATTACCTAGTAAAGGTCCTATCTCCAAATGAGGTCACATTCTGTGATACTGGGGACTGTGATTTCAACATGTCATTTTTGGGGCAATAAAATTCAATTGATAGCATAACTCCAGAATTCCACTCCAGTATATATTCCTCTCTTTGGCTTCCCTTTCCTTATATCCTTACCAAATGGATAATATTTAGAAATAAGGAAGCTTGAACTGAAAAAGTACTACATATGTGAGTGGGAGAAAGGTGAGGCAATCATATGAAGGAGTTGGTAAATTGTGGGTCAATAAAAATGGAGTTTGATATTCACCTTATTTGCATATGTTTACTTTTTCTTTAAAAAGTAGAATTAAAAGAGAAGCCTCCTATAATTATTTTTATCTTTAGAATTTCTTCAAGAAATTTTTTGAAAATATTTAGTATTACCCACAAGAAGCAGTTTTAGAAACATAGCTTTTTAAGTAAAACATTTTATAAGCAATAAAAAGCAAAGCATATATTTGATTTTTTTTTTGTTTCTACCTTAGCACAAAAAGTTACATTTTAGACCAATAAAAATAAATGTCCAACTTCCATATATAATTTGTCAGGCATATAAAGAGAGATTTCTGGGAAAGACAGATATGGTAAAATGATGCTCTTCTGTAACACCCAGGTTGAAAAGTACTCTTGTTCATTCTAAGAGAAGTTGGAAAATTATTCAAAGAAACATGTAGCAAAAAATAATTCACTTCTATTAAGGGGTAAATTAGATACTTTAATAAGTGTTCGACCAGTACATTTTTGTCCTTTAACCTCACTCAACACCTTGACGCCCATGTATATAGCTAGTATTTACAAAAGCTGTTGAGACAAAGAAATGTTTTAATCTCTATTAAGGCACTTCCTTCTATGAACAAACGTCTTACAGTAATTCCAGTTGAAACAGCCAGAACTCCACGCCTTATGATGAAACATCAATAAGTACATTTTTAACAAATATTTATTTTTAAATTGTCTTTGAGCTCCTACTAAGTGCAAGACCCCACATTATTAAAAGGGCACAAAGTTTTTCTTTTTCCAACACATGAATAAAAAGTTTGTTTTTTAAATGTTTGGTAGAGTATCCAGCCTCAATGATCTATTCAGCAAGTTAGCATAGTACAGTAATTGGCATTCTTACTGACTAATCAAAAAAGCACAGGTGAAAAATTAAAATCATCTAAGGCTCATGAGACTGGGGCAGAAGACAACTGCTTACCTAAAATTGTCATTCTCCGGAGACCTTATGCAGGACGTCTACAGAGTGGAGTCCTTCTCACTAAAAATCTTTCCTGTTGAAAGCTATACTCAGTGGCCAGCACTATGAAAATTATTTGTTTAATTATAATGTGTTATAAAATCTCCAGGGTTTATTAAAATTCATGACTTATACAAGAAGCATTTACCACCAGGAACCAATAGGGACTCAATGAAAATAGGCACTACTAAAATAAATTTATAATTTTTTTTGGCATTGGTCATTATATTTGTAGATCAGGGAATTCAAAAATGTAATGCATCTCAATTTAAAAAAATATGTTGAACAAATGCCTTAATATGGGGGAAATTAAAGGATATGTATTGGATAATAGTATAGTTGGTTGAACTAGTTAAACAACTACGTATAGAAAGACAGTCAATTAGAGGAATGAGATTAGCTCTGATGTGGAAAAGGAGAAGTCTTTGATGACAGTCTACTGGATTCTCCACTAAACCTTGTTCTTGTTAAAATCAATGTCTTTTTTTGGGGAGGGTGGAAACGGAGTCTTGCTCTGTCACCCAGGCTCGAGTGCAGTGGTGCAATCTCAGCTCGCTGCAACCTCCACCTCCTGGGTTCAAGCAATTCTCCTGCCTCAACCTCCCGAGTAGCTGGGACTACAGGCACATTTCACCATGCCTGGCTAATTTTTTGTATTTTAGTAGAGATGGAGTTTCACCATGTTGCCCAGGCTGGTCTCGAACTCTGAGCTCAGGCAATCTGCCCGCAGTTGGCCTCCCAAAGTGTTAGGATTACAGGCGTGAGCCACCACGCCCAGCCAAAAATCAGTGTCACTGACATTATAGGTAATGTGTAACTGAAATCTGAAGACAGTCAATAGTTTGAAAACACAGCCAATAACCTGTAAAACAGGATAAAGACTCAAATATTGGAGATTTATAACTAAATATGCTAAATAAGAATAAAATATGTGTAGTTCCCTTTAAATTGTAAAGGCTGTGAACAAGATTGTTATTTTTGCATGAACAAAAAAATGAATGCCATATTAGACTGCATCAGTGAGTACTGGGTATCTTCAGAGATTTGTATTCATCTGGAATAGGTGTAGAGGATGAGTTTTTTTCAGTGGCATATGGACTTGACACTATATCCTAAAAAACAGCTGAAGTGAGTTCTACCCTGGAGAAGTAAATATAGTACCAATCTGCCTTTATAAAGTTAAAGATTTTAAATAGATTGGGCAATTGACTTTTTCTTTGTGGACCCTGAGAAGAGAATTACAAGTAGACTTCAACTTGGTATCAAGAAGATCTTTCTATGTGTCAAATCTATAATCTACATGGCAGTAGTATCTATCTGTATCTTGTTCATCTCCGTATGCCCAATGGCTAAAAAATGCCTGGCACATGAAAGTGCTTAGTAAATATTTATTGAGTGAGAATTTAGTAAGTTCCATATCTGTAGGATCTAAAGCATAAATTAGAAAATCCCCTAGCAGGACATTTGTGCACTCAGTTGATAAGGGATAGAGCAACTGTTTTCCTATTTTTATTTTTTTTTTCTTTTTAGCAGCTGACTCTTTTATTCATAAGAATTTTTACATACAAACCCAAGATATAAAACAGATAAAATCACAGAAACTTTGTTGAACTGAGTCTAGGTTGTAGGCCTAGGTTCCTAAAACCTAGATCCAGTTCAGCGAAGTTTCTCTGATTTTATCTGTTTTATATTTTGGGTTTTTATGTAAAGAAATTTTATCTGTTTTATATCTTGCATTTAACATCAGAACGTTACACAAACTTTTGTTGCTGAATTCCTTCATAAGTAAAATGAAATAACATTAGCTTATGGTTGATATTCCTTTTGAATCTAAAAACCTATAATACAAATAAATATTTAAAATACAGTGTATGTGAGATGTCATATTAGAAGTAAAAATGTGGAAAGCGACAGATGGTCACTGAGTGCCTACGATATACCAGACTTCATATTAGGCTCTCTTTGATAATTTTAAGGTTTCAATTCAAGAAAGAATTACTTCTGATTAAGCTAAAAAGATGATCTCATGGAGGAGATGGAATTTGAGTTAAATCTAAAAAGGTTTCAATAAGTAAAAAATGAAAGAGCATTATAGGCAATAAGCTTAATTTCTTTGTTTTTTTTTTTTAATAGAACTATAATAAAGTAACTTCGTGATGAAATTCCAAAAATCTACAAAGGCATTACATTTTAATCATTTAGAACAATTCTAAGTGTCAAGAAAAAAACTGATATTGAAAACAAACCCCTCATCATTTGCAGTGGGAAAAATCAACAGCATGTGCCTCCTGATGTAATCCACCAAGAAAAACATAACATCACTTTTGCACTTCCTGTCAGAAGCACTTTTGCACACAACCTGAGTCTAATCATGAGAAAATATTGACAAACTCAAATTCTGGGCTATTTAAAAACATAAGGAATTTGCATTATTTGAAAGTGTCAATGTTGTGAAACACAAAGCGTTAGAAGCAGTTCCAGATTAAAAGAGACTAAAGAAGAGGTGGAGCAAGGTGGCCAAATAGAACCTTCCAGTGATCATCCCCTCTGCCTCTTCAGGAACACCAAAATGAACACCCAAAAGAGCACCTTCATAGGAGCCAAAAAATTAGGACAGTGATCACAGTACCTGATTTTAACATCACAGCAAGGAAAAAGTCTCTGAAGAGGATGGGAAAGACAGTCTTGAATTGTTGACACCACCCCTCTTATATGCCCTGGCAGTGGCCATCTGGCACAGAGAGGATTCTGTGTGCTTGGAGGAGGGAGAGCACAGTGATTGTGGGACTTTGTGTTGGAACTCAGTTGTAGTCTTGTCACAACAGAAAGCAACACAGGGCAGAATTCAGCCAGCACCTGTGGAGGGAGCATTTAAACCAGTCCTAGCCAGAGGGGACTGTCCATCTCAATAGGAGCCGAAAATCAGGTGAGTGATCACAGTACCTGGTTTTAACATCATAGCAAGGAAAAAGGCTCTGAAGAGGATGAACTCTGATGAGTCTGGCTAGCCTCAACACTGTGGGCTAAAGGGCTCTGGAGTCCTAAATAAATTGAAAGGCAGTCTAGACCATGAGGACTGCAAAACTGGGCAAATCCTGGTGCTGTGCTGGGTTTGGAACCAGTGGACTTGGGGTACATAAAACCTAGTGAGACATCAATTGGGGTGGCCAAGGGAGTGATTGCCTCACCCCTCCCTCAACTCCAGGCAATGCAGCTCACAACTTCAGGAGAAACTCCTTCTACATGAAGAAAAGAGAGGGAAATGTAAAAATGACATTGTCTTGCAACTTGGATACCAGCTTGGCCGCAGTAAAATAAAGTACCAAGCACAGTCCTGAAGTCCCCATTCCAGGCCCTAGCTCTCAGACAACATTTCTAGACACACCCTAGGCCAGAAGGGAACCCACTGCCTGGAATGAAAGAACCCTGTCCTGGCAGGATTCACCAGTCGCTCACTAAAGAGCCCTTGGGCTTTGAATAAACATCAGTGGTAGCTAGGCAGTACTCATCATGAACGTTTGGCGACCCAGCACATTCCCAGCTGTGGTGGCCATGGGGAGAGATTCCTTCTGCTTGAGTAAAGAAGAGTAAAGAGTACAGGGAACTTTGTCTTGTTAGTTAAGCACAAGCTCCAGTCACAGTAAAATAAAGCACCCAGTACATTCCTAAATTTCCTGACTCCAGGCCCTAGTTATCAGAAAGTGCTTTTAAACCCACCCTGGGCCAGAAGGGAACCCACTTCCCTGAAGGGAAAGACACCAGTCTGGTTGAATTCACCACTTGCTGAATAAAGAGCCCTTGGGTCATCAGTTGTAACCCGGCAATAGTCACCACAGACCTTGGGCAAAACCCAGTACTATGCTTGCTGCAGGTCTGACCCAGACACCTGGGACCAATCCTGGAGTAACAGAGATATGTGACCTTTCAGAGAATTCAAAACATCTGTTTTAAGGAAGTACAATGAAATTCAAGATAATGCAGAGAAGGAATTCAGAATCTTAACAGGTAACTTTAACAAAGAAGTTAAAATAATTTTAAGAAACCAAGCAGAAATTCTGAGGCTGAAAAATTCAGTTGACATACTGAAGAATGCATCAGAGTCTTTTAACAGCAGAATTGATTAGTCAAAAAAAGGGTTAGCGAGCTTCCAACAGACTATTTGAAAATGCACAGAGGAGACCAAAGAAAAAAGAATAAAAAACAATGACACATAGCTACAAGACCTAGAAAAGCGCCTCAAAAGGGCAAATCTAAGAGTTATTGGCAATAAAGAGAAATTAGAGAGAGATATCAGGATAGACAATTTATTAAAAGGGATAATAGCGATAATAGCAGAGAGCATCCCAAACTTACAGAAAGATACTAATATTCAAGCACAAGAAGGTTATAGAACACTAAGCCAGCAGATTTAATCCAAGTAAGACTACCTCAGGACATAATAATCAAACTTCCAAAGGTCAAGGATGAAGAAAGGATCCTAAAGGTAACAAAAGAAAAGAAATAAATAACACACAAAGGAGTTCCAATATGTCTGGAGGCAGCTTGCTCAGTGGAAACATTACATGCTAGGAAAGAGTGGCAAGATATATTTAAAGTGATTAAGGAAAAAAAAAATGTTATCCTAGAACAGTGTATTCAGTGAAAATATCATTCAAACATGAAATGTAAATACAGCCTTTCTTGGACAGACAAAAGCTAAGGGATGTCATCAATACCAGATCTGTCCTACTAAAGGGAGTTCTTCAATCTGAAAGAAAAAGACATTAACAAGCAATAAGAAATGATGTGAAGATAAAAAACTCACTGATAAATAAGTACCACTAATAAGTATACAGAAAAGCACAGAGTATTATAACACCCTAATTGTGGGGTGTGAACTACTCATATCTTCACTAGAAAAACTAGAAGATAAACCAATCAAAAATAATAACTATAACAACTTTTCAACACATAGACATTATATATACATGAGATAAAAATATAAAAAAATAAAAAGTTAACAAGCAGGGGCAAGAGTGGAATGAAGTTAAGGTGTAGAGTTGTTGTTACTTTTCTCTTTGCTTATTTGTTAATTGTTTCTAAAATTAACACCAGTTAGTGTTAAGTTGTCATCAGTTTAAAGTAGTGAGTTATTAGATGTTATTTCCAAGCCCCATGATAACCTCAAATCAAAAAACCTACATCAGATACACAAAAAGTAAAGAGTAAGAAATTAAAACATAGCACCAAGGAAAATTACTTTCACAAAAAGAAAACCAGGAAGGTAAGAAGAAAGGAAAACAAGGCCACAAACCAAAAGGAACCAAATAACAAAATGTTAATAGTAAGCCCTTATCAATAATAACCCTGAATGTAAATGGACTAATTGCTCCAATCTAAAAGCATAAAGAATGGTAAAAGACATTCCATGCAAATGGAAAGTAAATATAAGCAGGAGTCGCTATCCTTATATCACACAAAATAGGTTGCAAGACAAAGATCATAAAAAGAGACAAAGTCATCATAGAATGATAAAGGGGTCATCAGGAGAATATGACAATTATAAATATATATGCGGCCGAGCGCAGTGGCTCACGCCTGTAAACCCAGCACTTTGGAAGGCTGAGGTGGGTGGATCACCTGAGGTCAGGAGTTTGAGACCAGCCTAGCCAACATGGCAAAACCCTATCTCTACCAAAAAAAAAAAAAAAGGAAAAGACAAAAGTTAGCTGGGCATGGTGGCAGTTGCCTGTAATCCCAGCTACTCAGGAGGTTGACGCAGGAGAATCGCTTGAACCCCAGTGGGTGGAGGTTGCAGTGAGCCAAGATCACGCCACAGCACTCCAGCCTGGGCGGCATAAGACTCCATCTCAAAAACTAAAACTGAAATAAATAAACATGCACCTAGCACTGGAGCACTCAGATATATAAAACAAACACTATTAGAACTAAAAAAAATGGATAGATTCTAATATGAATATAACTTGAGACTTCAACACCCCACTTTCTACATTGAACAAATATTCCAGACAAAAAAATCGACAAAGAAACATTGAACTCAATTTGCACTATAGACAAAATGGATTTAATAGATTTTTAACCAAACATTTCATCCAATGGCTACAGAATACATTTTTTTTCTTCACCACATGAAACAGTCTCAAATATAGATCCTATGTTAGGCCACAAAACAAGTCCAAAAATTAAAAAATACATATATCATATCAAGTATCTTCTCTGATCACAACGGAATAAAACTAGAAATCAATAAAAAGAGAAACATTGAAAATCATAAAAACACATGGAAATTAAACAGCATAGACCTAAATAATCAGTGGGTTAACTGAGAAATTAAGAAGGAAATTGAAAACTTTCTTGAAACAAATGAAAATGGAAACATATGATACCAAAACTTAAGAAGTACAGAAAAAGCAGTACCAAGATAAAAGGTTACAGCAATAAGTGCCTACATCAAATAAGTCAAAAAACTTCAAATAAACGACCTAGCAATGAATCTTAAATAACTAAAAAAGCAAGTGCAAATCAAACTGAAAATTAGTAAAAGAAATGATCAGAGCGGAAATAAATGACACGGAAGTGAAGAAAACAATACAAAAGATCTATGAAAAAACGTGGGTTTTTTTTTTTTTTTTTTTGAAAAGATAAAGTTGACAAGGCTGTAGCCAGACTAACTTAGAAAAAGAATACCCAAATTAAAAAAAAAAAAAAAAAAGACTAGAGATGAAAAAGGAGACGTTATAAGAGATACTGCAGAAATTCAAAGGATTATTAGAGACTACCATGAGCAACTACATGCCACAAATTGGAAAACCTAGAAGAAATGGACAAATTCCTATTTGCATACAATCTACAAAGATTGAGCCATGAAGAAATCCAAAACCTGAACAGCAAATAAGAAGTATGAGATTGAAGCCATAATAAAATGTCTCCAAACAAGGAAAGCCTGGGACCCAATACCTTTACTGCTAAATTTTACCAAACATTTAAAGAAGAACGAATATCATTCCTGCTCAAACTATTAAAGAAACTACAAGAGAAGAGAGTATTTCCAAACTCATTCTACAAACCCAGTATTACCCGGATACCAAAACTAGACAAAGGCACGTCAAAAAAGAAAGATACAGGCTAATATCCCTTATGAACATTGATGTAAAAATCCTCAAGAAAACAGTAACAAACTGAATTCAACAACACATTAAAAAGATCATTCATCATGACCAAGTGAAATTTATCCCAGGGATACAAGCATGATTCATCGTATGTAAACTAATCAAAGTGACACATCGTATTTACAGAATTAAGGACAAAAATCATATGATTATTTCAATTGATGCTATAAAACCACTTGATAAATTCCAACATTCCTTTATAATAAAAACTATTAAAAATGGCTATAGAAGGAATATACCTCAAAGAAAAGCAACACATGTCAGACCCACAGCTAGTATCATACTAAATGGGGAAAAAACTGAAAGCATTTCTTCTAAAATGTGGAACAAGACAAAGATGCCCACTTTTAATGCTGTTATTCAACCTAATGGTGGAAGTCCTAACTAGAGCAATCAGACAAGAGAAAGAAATAAAGGACATTCAATTTAAAAAGAAAGAAGTCACATTATCTTTGTTTGCAGATGATATAATTTTATATTTGAACAAAACTAAACTATACACACACACACACACACACACAAAACTATTAGAACTGATAAGTAAATTCACTTAATTGCAGGACACAAAACCAGCATACAAAAATCAGTAGCATTTCTATATGTCAGCAGTAAATACCTGAAAATGAAGTCAAGAAAGTAATCCCATTTACAATAGCTGTAAGTAAAATACCTAGGAATTTACTTCACCAGGGAAGTGAAATATCTCTGCAATGAAAACCATAAAACATTTACCCAAGAAATTGAAGAGGAGAAAGTCAAGATGGCAAGCCAAGAACAGCTTTTCCCACCAACAGAGACCAGACCATTGAGTAGATTGGCACATTCACTCAGAATATCTTCAGAAACAAGGCCTTGAGAGTGGACAAAGGGAAGACACAGATCCCAGGCTAAAAGGGGAGGAAGCTGGGAACCCTGCACAGAGCTGCCAAGGACCAAGACTTGTTCCTGACCCCAAGCAGCTCCTAGGGAAGTAGTGAGTGAAATAGACATGCAGTGGCCCACTCTAACCATGGACCTTTGGGATCCTAGCTGTGGGAAACCTCATGACTCCCACAAACATTTGAGCTGGCAAGAACTTCCCAGAGGGTTGGCAGAGACAGAATTCCAGTCTGTAGAGAGCCCACAGTGTTTGGCACAGGAACAGCTGCAATGGAGCATGGTCATGGGCACCCAGCCCCCCAGCCCTTTGTAGCTACTGGACCTGGACAGAGCTGTGCTGTCTTGCCCATGAAACTGGACCAGTCTGATTTGAGTACCCCTCTGTCTACTTACCTCTCTCAGGATCCCTGTCTGGCCATATCCACTTACAGTACAGCCTCAGCTGCCCAGCCAAAGTGCTTGCCAGTGGCCATCACCACAGTTCTCTCAGTGGCAGACCCTGCTTACCTGTTGTAGAACTTCTGCAGACAGAATTCTGCCAGTGTTCAGTACCATTTTAAGAAAACATTAAATCGAACTTCTGGAAATGAAAAATTCACTACAGGAATTTCAGAATGCAACTGGAAGCAGTAAACAGAAGAGATCACACTAAGAAAAGAATCTCAGAACTCGAAGACTACTCCTTCGGATAAATACAAGTAGACAAACATAAAGAAAAAGGAATTTTTTAAATGAACAAAACTTCTGAGAAATATGAGATTATGTAAAGAGACCAAATTTATGACTAATAGGTTTTTAAAAACTTTATGACCACATTTATGACTATTTCTGAATGTGATAGAGAGAAAGCAAGCAACTTGGAAAACATATTTGAGGTTATTGTCCACTAAAATTTCCCCAGCCTCGCTAGAGACAATGACATGCAAATTCAGGAAATTCCAAAACCCATATGAGATGCTATGTAAGACAACCATCCCCAAGACACAGTCATCAGATTCTCCAAAGTCAATGGAAAGAAAAAGATTTTAAAGGCAATCAAAGAGAAGAGGTAGGTCACATACAAAGGGAACCCTTTTGGGCTAACTGTTGGCCTTTCAGCAGAAACCTTACAAACCAGAAGAGATTGGGGACCTACATTTAGCATGCTTAAAAAATTATTTATAGACCTCTTGGGTGTCAAAGGAGTAACTTCCTATAAGAAAATTTGGAAGAAAATGCTATGCTAGAAACAGAACTGAATTATTCTGCATAATGAAGCAAACAAATTTTAGTTTCCTCAAACAAACTGAGGATAGGACTTAAGAATAAATAGAAGGAATGTAAGTAAGCAATAGGGAAGGAAAAAACCAAGAAGTTGTAAATTTGAGCTTAAGGTAATAGCCAGCAGTAAATCTCTTGACAGGAGACACAGTCAATACAATTTTGGTATGGCAATGTTTAATATTAAACTTCGAGTTATTTTTAAATACCATGTGGGACTATAATTGTCCTCCTTACCCCAAATATTTAATAAAAGTTGACTATATATGACAATCTTTTGTTTGAAATACTTGACTTAAGATAATACTGGAGATAATAGCCTATGTATAATAAAGCAGTCTGAGAATTGGGCAGCAACTACAGGAAAATAAATCCAGAGATGGAGAAGTCAATAAAATTGTAAATTTACAGAAAAAGGTGACCAAAACAGTAAAACCTGTAAAATCTTTGGGTTGTTGGGTGGAGAAGAATCCTGAGTTTCTCACAATATCCCTGTATAGATAGGAGATTCAACCATTCATTTTAAATAAAAGGGCAAGACAAACCAAGAGGGAGGAACTGGAGGACATAAGATTGCACATTTTCTTTACATATGAATAAATATATATTAAACAATATGATCATTAAAATTTTTTCTTCTAAAATCACTTGTTAATATGACCCCATAATGGAATTTTTAAGAAGGCATCTGCAGTCGCCAGCCTCCAAGATTGCCCCCAATGATTCTCATGTCCTCAAGTTCATGTCCATCGTTGACTGGACCCCTCCCATATTGAATAAGGTGTAACCAATATGTTACTGAAAAAATTATGGAGCGTGACTTTTAAGGTTAGCCTATGTCATAAAAGACTGGAGCATCTGCCGTGCTTTCTGTTTGGTTACTTGCCCTGTGTAAGCCACACTTTGTGTTTTGAGGATACTTAAATAGCCATGGAGAGTCCAGTAGGTAAGGGATTAAGGCCTTCCTTCGGTCAGTGAAAGTGAGCCACACTGGAGCAGATCTTCCAGCCCAATTCAAGCCTTCAGATGACTGCAGCTCTAGCTGACATCTTGACTGTAATTCTCAAGACACCTTGAACCAGAACCACCCACTCAGCTAAGCTCCTCCCAAATTTCTGACCCACAAAAACAAAAGAAAACAAAAAAACATGCGATAAATGTTCATGACTATTTTAATACACTAAACGTTGGGGTAATTTGTGCAGAAAAAGATAACTCGCATACTCGTCTGAAGTAGTAATCAGAGAAGTTCTCAAATAGTCATATGCAAGTATGTTCCACACAGCATCATTTATAGTAGCAAAAATTACAACCACCTAAGTATCCAACTAGGAAGTATCTTAAAAATAAATATTTATAGAAATATTATAATTAAAGTTAAAATTCACTGGATCATTTCTGTCTTTGGGGAATAGTACTAGAAGAAAACATTTTCGTCATTAAAAATAATATTTGTGAAGAACATTTAACTAAACAGAAATATGGTCATAATATAATAGTGAGTGAGATAAAGCAATAAGCTGTGACATAGATATAGTATAATTAAGTTTTATAAATATATATTTATTCATCTACAAAATGTATTTATAATTACACATTATATATTTATAAAATAGAGATTTAAAACACATGTGCATATGCAAAAGAAACACACTGGCAACCAATATAACAAACATTGACGTAATTATCCTGGTTGGTGTAAGGGTGATATTTAGTATTTAAATTATATTCTTTTATTTTTCTATAATTTTCTGAAATTCCAAAAAAAGGTGTGTTACTTTTATCCTCTCAGTTATTAAAAATAGTAACTTCAAATTTGCTAGAGCACAAATGTGTAAACAAAAAGTGGAATGAGATTGTGCCCACTCATAGAATCGGGTTTCTGAAAAAATCTACTTCAACACTCTCATCTTGCAGATGAGAGAATTGTGACACAATTAGGGTTGAGTGACTCCCCTGAAATTCATCTAGATTGATAATGACAGAACTTGAAGGAAAACTGGTTTCCTGGTTCTTGTTTTAATATTCCCTTTATCATTCTATATTACTGCCAGGAAAACAATGACAAAGGTACCATATTGCTCAAAAAGGAATAGGGTAAACGTAAAAAAAATCTGCCACAATAAAAATAATGACTGATCAATTCCACCAACTTACGCTGCCATGTAGAGCATTACACTTTTAGCCAAATACAACATAGATACTTACAATTTCTTTGAAAGGGTATAAATGGAGAAGGAAAGAGCCTCTCATATGAAGGAAAAAAACGCAACAGCTAACAGTTTTCTTATAGCAGAGGCTCAATAGGTTAGTAATTTGGAATTTATTTGTGTTTGGGGGGAAATGGAGAGTTTGGAAAAAGTCTTATAAAAACCATAAAAACTATCTCCAAACATTTAGATGATTCTACATCTGTATGTACTCCTGCTTGAGTAAAGTTATCCAGAAACAAGCACACAACAACAAACAAAAAGTAAACAGAAGAAACCCACATTTACTTCCATGTATTTGTCATCTCTTGTATAACAATATGTTTAATTATCAGAAATAACAGAATTTCTGCCTGAAAGCTTTTCAGAGCACTGATATATCATAAAACTTCCACGTAATTAAAGAATTTCCACGGAGATTGTCAATCTTTGCACTATGATTAAGTGTGGGATACATGGTGCTTTTAAGGAAATGCAAAGCAACATGTAATAACTTCAGAAACCTCAAACGGACTCATTGGATCATCAGAAAGAAGGAAAACTGTTGCTCAGCTACTTAATTCTAAACATCAAACAAGATTATGGCATTGCGTCGATGTTGAGCAAAACAAAATGAATCTACTGGTAAGAAGGGTATTTCCTCACCCAGGAGCCATAAATGAGGAGACTGTTGATTCAAATGATGATTGAGATGATTCCAGAGACTGTTGATTCAAATGATGATTGAGATGATTCCAGAGACTGTTGAACGAAGTTTATGAGCACTCCCTTTTCCAAAGGGAAAAGAGAAACTTGGTTGGCATATCACCTGCTTGGAAAGTTCCTGGTTAGAAAAAGAAACTGAGAAAATTCTCTTACCATTAGGCAAGGATTTCATGGGTGGCATGACGCCACTGGATCTCACCATTTCTAGCCCCCAAATTAATCCAGAAAAGGGAAATGATTTTACAGGTCTGAGCACATGCCCATTTAGCAAATAAAATGGGCCCTCTTTCTGGTGAATCTCTGTGTGTATGCAGTTTTTGTGGATAGGTAGGTGTATTTACATTATTAAAGCTCATTAAAAAACGTATTTGACTTCTATTAACATTTTTCTACAAGTGCAAATATATATGTGTTTAAAGAAATAAACATTTTCAAAGTATGTTTACACTGCCTGACATTCTCTGATCAGTTGCGGAATTAAACAACTGCACATTTGCCTCACATGTCTAAAATACCTCTCAAGTGGGTGGAAGAGCCCTTGACTAGGAAAAAGAGGGCCTCAGATACCTGAGGCTGTCCTTATAAACATGCAAAAGACTCAGTTGTGCCTGTAGGAACCAGAGATAAGGCCCAGCCTGCCGTGCTCTGGAGCTTCCAGTAGGACTCTCTTAGTTTGACAGAGTGTCCAGCATTAACCATAATCTGAGCTGGTTTCTGAGTCCCTACTTGGCTGAGCTCAGTCAGAACAGAGAGACTCCAAATTATTCTGATTCATCTTGGCCCAACAAAGACTTGAAGTATACAAGGTTTAGAAATCTCCTCTTAATGTCTTCTTGGAGAAGATTTTTACCTGTATAAAATGGTTGAGGTCTGGTCTTGCTTTGAGATAGAAGTGAAATCTCCCATATCATCAACCTTTAAGGTTTGGAACATTGCCAAGTCAGTTTTCTCTTTGAATGGTTCTAATTGTTTCATTCATGCTTTCTGAACTGTGGGAAATAAATTTGCCACACAGTTTCGAAAATGCTGTTTGGAGATTGTTTGTTTTTTGTTGTTTTTTAATATTTATTTATTTATTTATTTTTTTTTTTTTGAGATGGAGTCTCACTTTTGTTGCCCAGGCTGGAGAGCAATGGCACAATCTTGGCCCCCCGCAACCTCCACCTCCCGGGTTCAAGGGATTCTCCTGCCTCAGCCTCCTGAGTAGCTGAGATTACAGGCGCCTGCCACAAAGCCCAGCTAATTTTTTATATTTTTAGTAGAGATGGGGTTTCACCATGTTGGCCAGGCTGGTCTTGAACTCCTGACCTCAGGTGGTTCACCTGCCTTGGCCTCCCAAAGTGCTTTGATTTCAGGCATGAGCTACCACGCCTGGCCCAGGATTGTCTTTTTCATTTATCATTACCCAGCCTCAGTATGTAAATACTTTTTATGTAAACCTACATTATCTCTTCCTCTGTCAATCATTTCTCTGGGATTTGACACTGAATCGCCATCACTTCAATGCTGAGTTTAAACTGGTTTCCATTGTTTTAATTATCTTCCATCAGATTACTATGAGTTGTCTAATTTAATTTCCTGAACTTCTACTTGCTTAGGAAAGAATATGTAATATTACTTGTCCCTTTCCATTTTATTTGGAGAATGATGATACCAGTTCTTCCAAACTTCTAAGATCTTCAGGAGAGTCAAATAAGAATATGTATAATTAATTAGATTATAAAACTATAAATCATTATGGAAAGCTGAGATGTTATATTGTCAGCCCGGCATAATGGCTCACACCTGTAATCCTAGCATTTTGAGAGGCCAAAGCAGGAGGACCCAAAATTTCAAGACCAGCCTGGGTAACACAGTGAGACCCTGTCTCTACAAAGAACAAACCAAATTATCTGGGCATGGGGATGCACACCTGTAGTTCTAGCAACTCAGGAGGCTGAGGCTGGAGGATCACTTCAGCCCAGGAGGTCAAGGCTGCAGTGATCCATGATTGCACAACACCATAGCCAGGGCGGCCAAGTGAGACACTGCCTCAAAAAAAAAAAAAAAAAGAAAAAAAGCTGAGATATTATTCTATTGTCTATATTCTGTCTGTACTGGTTAGGAAAAGCCAGCTTCCCATGTGGTCGGAACTCCATTCCTTTTCTTCTCACTGTTTCCACTAATTGGAATTTCCTCCTTTTCTAAATGTTCTGATTATCTTCCAGGCATCCTGGCTCCACAAAACCTTCCTTGTTCCAACACTTAATACTTATGTGGCTTTGCCAACTGACTTGGGCAAGAAATATTTACTGAGGGTATCTTAGAATAGGTATATGGTTTAGAGAGAGAAACTGATTTGCACGGGATAAGACAGTAAATAGCAGAACCACAGTAGAACTCACCTCTTCTGTCTTAGAGACCAGCCACCATTTGTTGCCCTATCCTGCTTCTCCAGGGTTACATCAAAGAATTCAAAGAATATTGCCAACCTCAACACAGGCCTACTCTGTTTGTTAGTTTACATGTAAAATGGGTTTAGAGTTTTCTATTAGAATTTTTGAGGGGATACTTCAATATGTTCTGCTAATGAAAAAAAGCCTCAGACATGAGATTCTATGAATAGGAAGCAAGCATTTTTTGTATTTTAATAATCTACACTAAATATTAAAATGTTATTGTAATTCTGCTTACATTTTTCAACTTTTTATATATTTAATATCTTTTCTGATTATAAAATTAATGTCTGCCTTCTTCACACGATTTCATGCTTGCATTTTAGATTATTAGGATCAATAATTTATACTTGATAAATAATTGATAAACCTGATAAACCTGATACTTCCATGAATGGGAATACTTGTTTTACCACATGCTTAACAGAAGGAAACACTACCATTTTTGCCAATTCTTTACCTGTTTTATTTTCATTTTTCTCACCTCCACTTCTGTATAAAGAAGCAGTTCAATTGCCCAATGCTCTATCTGGATAACATCATTTCATTTGGAGAACTAACTTTTCATCCAGTTCAGGAAAGCTTTAGTCTATTTTTTTATTTTTAATTTACTTTAAGTTCTGGGATACATGTGCAGAAGGTTCAGGTTTGTTACTTGGGTATACATGTGCCATGGCAGTTTGCTGCACCTATCAACCTGTCATCTAGGTTTTAAGCCCCACTGTATTAGGTATTTGTCCTAATGCTCTCCCTCCCCTTTCCTCAGACCCACAACAGGCCCCAGTATGTGATATTCCCCTCCCTGTGTCCAGGTGTTCTCATTGTTCAACTTGTACTTACTAGTGAGAACATGCAGTGTTTAGTTTTCTGTTCCTGTGTTAGTTTGCTGAGAACGATGTTTTCCAGCTTCATCTGTGAACCCGCAAAGGACATAAATTCATTCTTTCTTATGTCTGCATAGTATTCCATGGTGTATATGTGCCATATCTTCTTTATCCAGTCTATCACTGATGGGCATTTGAGTTGGTTGCAAGTCTTTGCTATTGTGAATAGTGCTGCAGTACACATATGTGTGTATGCGTCTTTATAGTAGAATGGTTTATAATCCTTTGGGTATATACCCAGTAATGGGATGCCTGGATCAAATGCTATTTCTGGTTCTAGATCCTCAAGGGATCACCACACTGTCTTCCACAATGGTTGAACTAATTTACACTCCCACCAACAGTGTAAAAGCATTCCTATTTCTCCACATCCTCTCCAACATCCGTTGTTTCCTGACTTTTTAATGATCACCATTCTAACTGGTGTGAGATGGTATCTCATTGTGGCTTGGATTTGCATTTCTCTAACGACCAGTGATGATGAGCTTTTTTTCATATGTTTGTTGGCTGCATAAATGTCTTCTTTTGAGAAGTGTCTGTCCAGATCCTTTGCCCACTTTTTGGTGGGGTTGTTTTTTTCTTGCTAATTTGTGGACCTTTGTCAGATGGGTAGATTGCAAAATTTTTCTGCCATTCTGTAGGTTACCTGTTAACTCTGATGGTAGTTTCTTTTGCTGTGCAGAAGCTCTTTAGTTTAATTTGATCCCATTCACCAATTTTAGCTTTTGTTGCCGTTGCTTTTGGTGTTTTAGTCATGGCATCTTTGTCCATGCCTATGTCTGGGAGTGGTATTGTCTAGGTTTCCTTCTAGGGTTTTTATGGTTTTAGGTTTTATGTTTAAGTCTTTAATCCATCTTGAGTTCATTTTTGTATAAGCTGTAAGGAAGGGGTCCAGTTTCTGTTTTCTGCATATGGCTAGCCAGTTTTCCCAGCACCATTTATTAAATAGGGAATCCTTTCCCCATTGCTTCTTTTTGTCAGATTTGTCGAAGATCAGATGATTGTAGATGTGTGGTGTTATTTCTGAGGCCTCTGTTCTGTTCCATTGGTCTATATATCTGTTTTGGTACCAGTATCATGCTGTTTTGGTTACTGTAGCCTTGTAGTATAGGAATATATCTCTAAATAATAAGAGCTATTTATGACAAACCCATAGCCAATATCATACTGAATGGGCAAAAGCTGGAAGCATTCCCTTTGAAAACTGGCACAAGACAAGGATGCCCTCTCTCACCACTCTTATTAAACATAGTATTGGAAGTTCTGGCTCGGCAATCAGACAAGAGAAAGAAATAAAGAGTATTCAAATAGGAAAAGAGGAAGTCAAATTGTCTCCGTTTGCAGATGACATGATTGTACGTTTAGAAAACCCCATCATCTCAGCCCAAAATCTCCTTAAGCTGATAAGCAACTTCAGCAAAGTCTCAGTATACAAAATCAATGTGCAAAAATCATAAGCATTCCTATACACTGACAACAGAGAAGCAGAGAACCAAATCATGAGTGAACTCCCATTCACAATTGCTACAAAGAAAATAAAATACCTAGGAATACAACTTACAAGGGACATGAAGGACCTCTTCAAGGAGAACTGCAAACCACTGCTGGAGGAAATAAGAGAGGACACAAACAAATGGAAGAACATTCCATGCTCATGGATAGGAAGAATCACTATCATGAAAATGGTCATGCTGCCCAAGGTAATTTGTAGATTAAATGCTATTCCCATCAAGCACCATTGACTTTCTTCATAGAACTAAAAAAACTACTTTAAATTTCATATGGAACCAAGAAAGAGCTCGTAAAGCCAAGACAATCAATCCTAAGCAAAAAAAAAAAAAAAAAAAAAAAAAAAAAAAAAAAAAAAAAAAAAAAACTGGAGGCATCATGCTACCTGACTTCAACTATACTATTCTATTTTATTTTTATGTTTTTTAATGTTCAGTTTGTTCTGCTTTTTTCCCTTTAAACACCTGTCATCTGTTAGTTGGACCTTCATTCACTCTCTTTCAGATCTAAGTATTGTCAGGTCTTTGTATTTAACACAGTGTAATGGTAAACAGACATGCTTTGGAGTCTGACAAATTTGAGTTTAGGTTCTGCTCTGTCCCTGACTGGCTGTTTGCCTGGGAATGCTTGGTGATCTTGCCAAGTCTGTTTCCTCCTTTGTAATGTGTTTTGTGTTCAGTAAGGACTTATTAACCATAGCCATTGTTGCTCTGTTTTCTCAGCATTCTATAAAGGTACTTCACGTTAGTCCTCTGTCTCAGTGATTCTGTTTTCTGCAATGTGAACGTGTTCTTTAGATGTTCTTTTGATATTTTAATTCCATGATTATTTAGTGGATTCACTGGTTTCTTACCCCTCTTAATTTACTTCCCAACTTACTGATTTTCAAGGAATATTTTGCATTCAAAAAGACAGTGTTTTCTTGATTTTTTTATTGAAAACACAAAACAGAAATTTCTACAAATTTCTTCTCTTCACTGTGGCAAATCTTTTCAAAAGTGTGTTTTTCCTCAACTCTGTTAAGGCACTGTAGCTGTTTTACATGACAGAATATTTTCTCGTGTCCTCTGCTGTTTGTTTCTCATCCATTGATGAAAACTTGGGCAGGTCTTATTACTTTTCAGCTGTCTCTTAGAGAATAGACAGTGACGCAGTCACTTTAAATAAAAAACATAGCCTTAACTCAGAAATTAAAAATGTTCTGCCAGGAAGTTAATCAGAACTAGGTTTCTAAGACACTTCATGTTAGAAACTTGCAGTAGAAAAGGAGAGAAATGATGGCTTCTCTACTGTTCTGTACTCAATCTCCATCTTGCCTAGCTTGCTAACCATTCCTGGAAACTTTCAGGGTAAAATAGGGAAAAGAAGTTTTAAGAAATAAATAAAGGTTTTTTTGAACAGATATTCTGATACGCTGTCTTCAGGCTCCCTAGGACTGGCAGATGTGTAAAGCTCTTTTTTCAGTGGAGATTTGGCAGCTTCCATCACTCAGGTTCCCTCTCCTGCAGTTCTCTTGACCTGGGTAGATGTATGTCTATTTTGGGTGATCCCTTGAAATGCATTCTTCAACCCCTAGGAATTCAGGGCTCACCTGGAACTTCTCACAACTAGGGACCTACTCTTTTCCAGGTAGCCCCATTGGTCAGGATCTAAGATGATATCATACTCGCTATCTTTTCTGTCTGACGTATATCTGCTCCACAGCAGAGTCTACTCATTTATTTGTACTGACAAAGAGGACACAGGATGTTTTAGTTTGCTCAGACATAAGTCTGGCACCAGTCTTCTGTGAATACCTTCAGCAAGCCAAGAGGTATCTTGTAGCATCTCTCTGATAGGGACAGGTGGTAGAGAAATTCTGGGAGGGTGGGTCCCTGGCAGGAATCCCACCCTCAAGCTGAAAAGTCTAATAACATGGCCCAAATCAAGCACTGACATCCCTGTTTTTGTGCTCGAATGCTTTCTTTTCCAAAACCACTGATGGCCACCCCACCCCTCATCCTGTGCCCGTAAAAACCCCAGGCTCAGCTGGCAGAGAAGAAGAGAAAACGAGAAGCAACTGGACGTTGGAGACTATGGTGACACAAGCTTTCCCCTTGCACCTGCCTTCTGCCTTCTGACCAAAACCTAGTGCTTTCCCTGTGGCTCTGCATGGCATGGCATGCTCCTCTCCCTCAGGAAATATAATAAAAATCTTCTTCAACAGCACTGTTCTCTCTGTATCATCACTCAGTAATACCTCTAAAAATTAAATCCTGGGTATAATTTCAATACAATTGTAGTGTCACATATGGAGATCTGTTCATAGTCACTTTGATGTCTGACATGTATCACTTTTTTCTGGGTTGAAACTTCAATTTTATCTTCTTATTAATTCACACTTGAGCTTTTGATAGAATGTGGAGTAAGTCTAAAGTTCTACATGTGCCCTCAAACTATCCCCAATGTGTGTTTATTCATTCAGAAACCATTCAATTGACATTATTCATGTCAGTCAGTATAGTGGATGACAGCCATATGAAAATTCCTGCCACATGAAAGTTTAATGTCTTCTCAAACCGGATGCAGCTGATCACATAGAATCAGTGCCCTAGAGTATATCATCACTTTAATCTAGAGTCAGGAACTTGCCATATGACTGTCAACCCTATATTTGTTAGTTAACCAGCAAAAGAACATGTATTCAATTGGTATCTAAAGTTGTAAGGAAACTAAAGCCATCATTAGCGTCCTGGACCTGTGGCCTTTTCATGGAGGTATTTACAAAAACACCACCTCAAAGGGATATTAACCAAGACCCAGCACAACAGTCTGAAGTCAAGCTGCCATCTCAAAGGGGGAGCTAGGAAAGAGGGGGAACTAAGGTGACATTTAAAGCACAGGCAGATCAGAGATGGCTGATGAGAAAGAGATTTGCAGGAGGTGATGGAGAGCTAGAAGGATGTTCTGAGTGGAAATGCAGGTGAACACAGCTAACTGGCCTAACAGTTTTGTTTCTCTGAGAGTTCAATGATTCATGAATGTTCAATCTCCCTCTTCATATAAGTGAAGCCTAAAAGTTGATTTGAGACTAGATAGCAAGCTTCCCAGGTAGTTGGTGGAGATTTGCAGGGACAGAGCCCATTGCCAGCAATGGGGGTAAGTGAAGCCAAATGAAATTATTAAATTTGACATAAAATTTAAAGTGAATCCAAGTCAGAACAAAGATTTATAATCCAAAATCTTATCTTACATAGACCTATTGTGACCAAATAGGTCTATATAAGAGAAGAGAAGTCATGATAAAAAGCCAAATGGTGCAGGGAGTTGACCAAGATGGCTAAATAGAAGCAGCTGTGGTCTATAGCACTCACAGAAAGGAATAAAAGGTGTGGGTGAATACAGCACCTTCAACTGAAATATCTAGATTCTCACATTGGGACTGATTAGGCCAACAACTTGACCCATGGAGAATTAAGAAAAGCAGAGGGTGACAATGGCCCATCTGCTAGCAACACGGAGCCAAGGGAACCCTCACCCCCAGCCAAGAGAAGCAGTGAGTGATCCCACCCAGGAAACCATGCTTGTCCCATGGATCTTTGAAACTCATGGATGAGGAGATCCCCTTGTAAACACATGCCACCAGCGCCTTAGGTGTGACACACAAAGCTGTGTGGAGTCTTGGCAGAGCAGCTGCTCAGGCACATACAGAGACCCAGGAGCTTCACATACCCTGGCTCTGGGATTCCCAACAAACATATCTGCAACTCAGACAAGGTGAGAGGTCTGTACATACTCCTAGGAAGGGGGCTGAATCCAGGTAGCCAAGCAGCATCATTCTGTGGGCCCCACTTCCATGGCATCTCACAAGGTAAGATGCCTGGAATTCCAGCCAGTCAACAGCAACAGAGTAGAGTCTGCCTGAGATGGGATGGAACTCCTAGGGGGAGGTTTGGCCACCATCTCTGCCATCCAGTCAACTCAGCTGTTCCAGCCTGCTGGCTCTGGAGAGTCCAAATGATCCAGATGAAGAAGGGTCCCCCCAAACACAGGACAGTTGTTTTGTCAGATCATGACCAGATTGCTTCTTTAAGTGGGACCACAATCCATTCCTCCTTACTGAGCAAGACCTACTTGCTGGAGTTTCAGCCACCCCAGTGAGTTTTCTACAAATGGAGCTCTGATCTCTCCCTGGTATGGATACTCTGCGAGTAGGGGGAGGTTGTCATCTCTGCTGTTTGGTTGGCTCAGCTGTTACAGTTTGACAGCTTTGGAGAGTCCAAAGAGTTCAGACAAAAAAGTTCCTCCAGTATAGCACAGCTGCTTTGCCAGATTGTGGCCAGGTTTCTTTAAGCGGGACCTCAGTCCACTTCTTACAGGCAAGATCTCCCAGCTGGAGCCTTGAGCTACCTCTGCCCATGTTCTACGTCCAACAGAGTTCTAATTTCCCCGTGGGATGGAGGAGGGCTGGGGGCAGGGGGCAGGGGCAAAAATTGGGCGGGCCAACACCTTGGCTGTTTGGGTTTCTCAGTTAGTCTAGCCTGTGAGCCCTGGAGAGCCAGCACAGCACAAGTGCTCTACCAAAAAGCAGCCAAACTGCTTATTTAACTGGGAAACTGATCCTGTTTCTCCTGATGGGTGAGACCTCCCAATAAGGATCTTCAGCCACCCCCTACAGGTGCATTTGGGCTGGTAAGAGGTCAATACCCCCCTGAGACAGAGGTTCTAGAGGAAGGAGCAGGCTATCATTTTTGCTGTTTCACAGGCTTCACTGGTGATACCTCCAGGTACGGGAAAAACTGAGGCAACTAGGATCTGGAGTGGACCTCCAGAAAACCACAATGGCTCTACAGAGGAATGCTCTGACTGTTAAAAGAAAAACAAACAAAGAGAAAACAACAACAGCAACAAAAGAGACTCCACAAAAACCTCATTTGAAAGTCAGCAGCCTTAAAGGTCAAAGGTAGATAAGCCCAAACAATGAGAAAGAATCAACACAAAAACACTGACAGCTCAAAAAGGCACAGTTCCCCTTCTCTTCCAAGTGGCCATAACACCTCTCCAGCAAGGGCTCAGAGCTGGGCTGAGGCTGAGATAGTTGAAATGACAGCAGAAGGCTTCAAAAGATGCATAATAACAAACTTAACTGAGCTGAAGGAGCATGTTGTAACCCAATGCAAAGAAGCTAAGAATCATGATAAAACAATACAGGAGCTGACAGCCAAAATAGCCGGTTAAGAGAGGAACGTAACTGACCTGAGCTGAGAAACACACTACAAAAACTTGACAATGCAATCACAAGTATTAATAGCAGAATAGACCAAGCAGAGGAAAGAATCTCAGAGCTTGAAAACTATCTTTCTGAAATAAGACAGTCAGACAAGAATAGAGAAAAAAGAATGAAAAGGAATTAAGAAAATCTCTAAGAAATATGGGACTATGTAAAGAGATCAAACCTATGATGGACTGGGGTACCTGAAAGAGATGAGGAGAACACAGCCAAGTTGAAAAACATACTTTAAGACCTCATCCAGAAGAACTTCCCCAACCTAGCAAGACATGCCAACATTCAAATTCAGGAAATGCAGAGAACCCCAGTAAGATACTCCATAAGAAGATCAACCTGATGACACATAATCATCAGATTCCCCAAAGTCAAAATGAATGAAAATGTGTTAAGGGCAGCCAGAGAGAAAATCCAGATCACCTACAAAGGGAAGCCCATCAAACTAATGGCAGACCTCTCAGCAGAAACCCTATAAGCCAGAAGAGACTGGAGGCCAATATTCAACATTCTTGAAAAGAATTTCTAAACCGGATTTCATATCCAGCCAAATTAAGCCTCATAAGTGAAGGAGAAATAAGATCTTTTTCAGAAAAGTAAGTGTTGAGGGAATTCATCACCACCAGACCTGCCTTGTAACAACTCCTGAAGAAGCATTAAATATGGAAGGAAAAACTGTTACCAGCCACTACAAAAACACACTGAAGTACACAGACCAGTGATACTATGAAGCAACCACATAAACAAGTCTGCAAAATAACCAGCTAGCATAATGATGACAGGATCAAATTCACACATAGCAATACTGACCTTAAATAGAAATGGGCTAAATAGCCCAATTAAAAGACATAGAATTGCAAGCTGGATAAAGAACCAAGACCCATCAGTATGCTATCTTCAAGAGACTCATCTCACATGCAAAGACACACATAGACTCAAAATAAGGGATGGAGGAGAATTTACCAAGCAGATGAAAGAAAGAAAAAAGCATGGGTTGCAGCTCTAGATTCTGACAAAATGGCCTTTAAACCAACAGAGATGATAAAAGATAAAGACATGCATTATGGTAAAGGATTCAATTCAACAAGAAGAGTTAATTATTTTAAATATATATGCACCCAATACAGGAGCACCCAGATTTATAAAGCAAGTTCATAGAGACCTTTGAAGAGACTTAGACTTTGACACAAATAATGGGAGACTGTAACACCCCACTGACAGTATTAGACAGATCATTGAGACAGAAAATTAACAAATATATTGTTGAGTTGAACTGAGCTCTGGATCAAGTGGACCTGATAGATATACACAAAACTCTCCACCCCAAAACAACAGAATATACATTCTTCTCATCACCCAACAGCACTTACTCTACAATTGATCACATAATCAGAAGTAAAACACTCCTCAGCAAATGCAAAAGAACTGAAATAATACAAAACAGTCTCTCAGACCACAGGACAATTGAACAATCTGCTCCTGAATGACTCTTGGGTAAATAATGAAATTAAGACAGAAATCAAGAAGCTATTTGGAACTAATGAGAACAAGGATACAATGTACCAGAATCTTTTGGATGCAGCTAAAGCATTTTTAAGAGGGAAACTTATAGCACTAAATGTCCACATCAAAAAGCTAGAAAGATCTCTGATCAACAACTTAGCATCACAACTAAAAGAACTAGAGAACCAAGAGCAAACAAACCCCAAAGGTAGCAGAAGAGAAAAAATAACCAAGATTAGAGTGGAACTGAAAGAGATAGAGACACAAAAAAAAGCCTTCAAAAAATTAACGAATCCAGGAGCTGTTTTTTGGGGAAAATTAATAAAAATAGCTAAATTAATAAATGTAGAAAAGAGAGAAGAATCAAATAAACACAATCAGAAATGATAAGTGGAATATCACCACTGACCTCACAGAAATATAACCAACCACTAGAGAATACTATGAACACCTCTGTGCACATAAACTAGAAAATCTAGAAGAAATGAATATATGCCTGGAAACAACACCCTCCTATTAACAATTTACCAGGAGTAAATTGAATCCCTGAATAAACCAATAATAAGTTCTGAAATTGAGGCAGTAATAAATAGCCTAACAACCAAAAAAAAAAAAAAAAAAAAAAAAAAAAAAAAAGCCCAGGACCAGGACCAGATGGATTCACAGCTGAATTCTACCAGAGGAACAAAGAAGAGCTGGTACCATTTTTACTGAAACTATTCCAGAAAATTGAAAAAAAGGGACTCCTTCCTAACTCATTCTATGAGGACAGCATCATCTACATACCAAAACCTGGCAGAGACACAACAAGAAAGGACAACTTCAGGCCAATATCCTCAATGAACAGCAATGCAAAAATCCTCAATCAAATATTGGCAAACCAAATCCAGCAACACATCAAAAAGCTTATCCCTCATGATCAGCTAGATTTCATCTCTGTAATGCAAAATTGGCTCAACATATGCAAATCAATAAATGTGATTCATCACATAAAGACAACTAAAGACAAAAACCACATGATTATCTCAGTAGATGCAGAAAAGGCCTTCAACATCAACTTCTCTTCATGTTAAAAACTCTCAATAAACTGGGTATTGAAGGAACATACCTCAAAAGAATAAGGCTCATATATGACAAACACAGAGCCAATATCACACTGAATGAGCAAAAACAGGAAGCACTCCCTTGAAAAGAGGCAGAAGACAAGGATGCCCTCTCTTACCATTCCTATTCAACATAATATTGGAAGTTCTGGCCAAGGCAATAAGGCAGGAAAAGAAATAAAGGGTATTCAAATAGGGAGACAGGAAGTCAAACTATCTTTGTTTGCAGATGACAAAATCTTATATCTAGAAAACCACATTATTTCAGCCCAAAAGCTTCTTAACCTGATAAACAACTTTAGCAAAGTCTTAGGATACAAAATCAATGTGCAAAAATTGCTAGCATTCCTATACACCAACAAAAGCCAAGCCGAGAGCCAAATCATGAATGAACTCTTATTCACAGTTATCACAAAAAAGAATAAAATACCTAGGAGTAAGGATAACAAGGGAAGCGAAGGACCTCTTCAAGGATAACTACAAACCACTGCTCAAAGAAATCAGAGACGACACAAGCTAATGGAATAACACTCCATGCTCATGGATAGGAAGATGAGTATCATGGATATTTCATCAATATTATGAAAATGGCCATACTGCCCACAGCAATTTATAGATTCAATGCTATTCCCATTAAACTACCATTGAAATCCTTCACAGAAGTAGAAAAAATTATCTTAAAATTCATATGGAACCAACAAACAGCACAAATAGCCAAGACAATCCTAAGTGAAAAGAACAAAGCTAGAGGAATCATGCTACCTGATGTCAAATCCTACAGTAACCTACTACAAGCCTACAGTAACCAAAACAGCATGGTGCTGGTACAAGAACAATGAGAGAGAATAGAGAACCCAGAGAAGACCACACGCCTATGACCATCTGATCTTTAACAAACCTGACAAAAACAAGCAATGGGGAAAGGATTCCCTATTTAAGAATAGTCAGTTCTGGGAGAACTGACTATCCATATGCAGAAATTGAAACTGGACCCCTTCCTTACACCATATACAAAATCAGCTCAAGATGGATTAAAGACTTAAATGTAAAACCAAAAACTATAAAAACCCTAGAAGAAAACCTAGGCAATACCATTTAGGACATAGGCCCGGGCAAAGATTTCATGATGAAGATGCTAAAACAAATTGCAACAAATGCAAAAATTGACAAATGGGATCTAATTAAACTAAAGAGCTTCTACACAGCAAAATAAACTGTTATCAGAGTGAACAGACAACCTACAGAATGGCAGAAAATTTTTTCAATCTATCCATCTGACAAAGTTCTAACTTCTGGCATCTACAAGGAACTTAAATTTACAAGAAAGAAAAAAAAATTAAAAAGTACATAAAGGACATGAACAGAAAATTCTCAAAAGAAAACATACATGCAGCCAACAAACATGAAAAATAGTTTAACATCACTGATTTCATCAGAGAAATGCAAATCAAAACCACAATGAGATGCCTTCTCACAACAATCAGAACGGCTATTATTAAAGAGTTAAAAAAAAAAAAAGAACAGATGCTGGTGAGGTTGTGGAGAAAAATGAACACGTATACACTACTGGTAGGAGTGTAAATTAGTTCTACTATGGTGGAAGACATTATGGTGATTCCTCAAAGTTCTAAAGACAGAAATAGCTTTTGACCCAGCAATCCCATTTCTCGGTATATATCCAAGAGAATATAAATCATTATATTATAAGGATATATGCAGGTGTATGTTCACTGCAGCACTATTCCCAATAGATAAGGCATGGAACCAACTTAAATGCACTTCAGTAACAGGCTAGATAAAGAAAATGTGGTACATATACACTATAGAATACTATGCAGCCATAAAAAGGAATGAGATCATAGCATTTGTAGGGACATGGATGGAGCTGGAAGCCATTATCCTCACCATACTAACACAGGAACAGAAAACCAAATACCACATGTTCTGACTTATAAGTAGAATCTGAATGATAAGAACACATGAACATATGGTGGGGAACAACACACACTGGGGCCTATCAGAGGGTGGGGATTGTGAGGAGGAAGTACAGGTGATGGGATGATCTGTGCAGCAAACCACCATGGCACACATTTACCTATATAACAAACCTGCATATCCTGCACATGTACTCTTGAACTTAAAATAGAAGTTGGGAAAAAGAAGCCAAATGTTTCACAGAACAAGAGGAGGTTGAACCAGACAAACCGGAAGGAAATCTTCACCTGGGAATGAAGATAGCCAAGGCAAAGCCTCATGTAAAATTCAAAACTAGAGTTGCGAGTGATGAAGGGGTTAGAAGGAAGCAGATTCTTCCTTTCCATAATTAAGGGAAGGAAATGAAATGACTTCTCCCCTTTTTTCAATTTTCACCCTCCTTTTCCTAGGCTAACTTTTCCTAATTTTTCCCCTTTAATTTCATCTTTGCTTCTTTTGTTTTTTAAACCTAGATTTACCTGTATGAAATTTATTCATGGAAAATGAATATACACTGTCACATAAGCCAGGAGAGTGTCTCAGATCCTATAATCCACTGAAGGCAGTTCACAGACAACCCCTTGAAACAAAGGAAGTATAGTCAAGAAATATTGAAGGGCTGCTTTCACTATTTACAACATTCCAATTCTCATAGCAATAAAAATGGATGAAGAAAGTTCTACTCCTCCACTACGGTATGAAAGTTACACCTCCTTGGTCAAAAGATGGCTATGCAGTATTCACATTTAGAATAAATTTTGTATTCCAGACACAGGACTGGAGTTGTTTCTAATTTAAAATTAGATATTGAAGAAAATAAATCTGGATGCTATAAAAAAATTATACCTGTATCAGGCTAAAAAGGACTTTTTAAACAATTGTCAGGCCAATATCTCATATTGCCAAACCCATAAACTGCTTCAAGAAACAGATGGAATTTATATCACAGACTCTCAAACCTCATGGGGAGGGATCTTTGAGTCCAATTAACCCCTTGGCAATAGTAGTTAATCTGGAGCGATATGTTTAAAGCATCCAAAAATATTTTGTCTAGACTTACCCACTGCAGAATTTTCTAAGTACATTCTCTGGGCAGGACAGCATGGATTCAAGCAGTGGGCAGGGACTGGTGATATCTTCTCAGAATGTAGGCTTTCTTTTCTCATATTCTCAATGATATATCCATAACAACTTTACAAGACAGGTATTCCACCTCAGTTGGATCTGCCATTCAGGCTTGCTAAGATTCCTAATGCAACTGCCAAACCTCAAATTAAAAGAAAATACAAAAACATGTCAGTATGTGCTGAGCTACTACTGACAATATCCAAAGATGGCAAAAACTGAAGAATTAGAGTAGAGTGTTTCATATAAAATGTTGCCTGCAATTTTTGTAGATATTTTTTCAACTAACTTCAGAAGGAACTGAGATTTTAAAAATAATCCAACTTATCATTTTATTAGATTTTGAATATTATCTTCTCTAAAGTGTTTAAGCCAGGTCAGTTACAAAGCAATGCATTTAATCGGGTTAATTCTTGTGGTTACAGCTTGCATGCCAGTGTACTGTTGGAGCCAAGAGTCTCAGTCTTCTTCCCTGTGGACCGCAATAACAAATACCCATTCTTCTGTAGCTGAAATTGCTTGGGTATGGTACTGTGAGGAGGCAGAGAACAGGAATGAATAGGCAACTCTCAGTGGTCCACTAGAAGCTTTCAGTCCCTGACCCCAAGACCTTGTTTGTCTACAAATAGAAGCACTTCACATATCAATGACATTGGGAAGAGAAGACAAGATAAGAAAAGAGAGAAATTAAGTAAGCGAGTAAAAAAGTTTTTGTTTTTTTTTTTTTAAAAAAAGGATAAATGAGGTAAAAGGGCAAGTAACAAAATAAAAGTGAGGAGTGTTCCAAGAAGTTGATTTAGCAAAGTGTGTTGATCGTAGACTACAAAGGAACCAAATGACAAGTTGGAAAACAAAAAAAGCTTGATTGAAAAAAGTCTCAAAGGAAATACATGAAAATCTTATTTATGCTGTTGGGTGTGTGTGTGTGTGTGTGTGTGTGTGTTTCAGTGGTTCTATCACCATTACTAAAGTATTCTTCAATAGTTCCTGACAATGTTTTATGTTTATCGCGTTGACAAACCTCTTTGATCTCCTCCTTTGCCTATGAAAGGATTCCCTTGAAAGATTGTCAGTCAAGGTTGGACATGCTGATTTATTATTGCTGTTATTAAAAGTAATCACTGACATTTGTAAGTAGTTACACATGTTCCTAAGTATCCTTCACAGGTATATCTTCTAGTAATCATGACAACCCTGTACTTCAAATTATCAACACCATTAACCCATTTTATAAATGAGAAAAATGCCACTAAAAGAGGCTAAGGGATTTACCTACCATCATTTACTCCAATTCACTTGCACTGACTTGGCACTCATGCTCTTTCTCCCGCACTATGTTACTGCTTAGTAGACAAAGCAAGTTTTTGTAAATAGGTGATATATGAAGTAGGGGGGCAGTTACTTTACTCAATTAAAATGTCTTTCTTCCAAAGATACTGCTATGGTTTGATGCTATGGTTTTAACCTCCAATGCAACAGTGTTGAGAGATGGGACCTTCAAGAGGTGATTACGTCATGAGGACTTTGCCTTCATGAAGTGATTAATGCTATTATCGAAGAGAGTGGGTTTCTGATAAAAGGATGAGTTTGACCCCCTCTCTCTTTCTCCCCTTCTCTCAACTTCTCTCACACATGCATGCTCCTTTGCCTTTCCACTTGCTCCCATGAGATGATGCAGCTAGAATGCCCTTGTCAGATGCAAACCCATCAGCCTTGGGCTCCCCAGCCTCCAGAACTATATGAACTAAATCTCTGCTCTTTATAAATTAGCCAGTCTCAGGTATTCTGTTATAGCAGCACAAAATGGACTAAGAAAAGTAATTACCGTAAGTCTGTAAATAGTGTGGGAGGAAACTTGTTACAAGATTAATTAAGTAAACAAAATTAAGACAAAGAATTAAACATACTCTGATCTCAACCTTGTTTTTTAAAAACTTGATTGAAAGCAGTCTGGAAAGAATTTCATGTAAGTGTTAACAGTGGTAAGTGAGTGTTGATGGTAGAGCATAGCAGCTAAAAGTTAGACTCTGAAATTACACTGCCTATATTTGAATCTTAGGCTTGCCACCTATTAGCCAAGCGGCTGTAGGCAAATATTTTAACTGTGCTTCTGGTTCCTTATCTCTTTAATTAAGGCCATGATGGGATCTATCTCAATTCTCATGGTGATTTATCATACTGAAATCATCATGAGAGTTAAAGGACTTAATATGAGTCAAATGTTTAGCATATGTATGTTGATATCCCCAAGAAAACCTATGAAAATAATAAAAAGTGGCCAGTAACAATTTCCATAACTGACTTAACTGAAAGTTCTGTCCCTTTAAGATTCAGAGCTTCTTTATAACAGTCTCCATTTTTTAGTTTCTTGGAAATCTGTCTTATTGACAGGTAAGTGCCTTGTTTGTTGAAGGAAAGCTAAGCGACTTATAGCTATCCCAAAGTCTCGCTGATGAAACCAAAGCAGATGTTTGAGCAAGCATTCAAGGTATCAAAGATTCCTTAAAGGGGCGAGGTTCATCTTGAAATCATCAAGCAAAAGAAACAAACAGCAATTTCCAGGTAACCTTGTGCAAATTAGATGACAGGTAAATTAATCAAGTTTTCCTGACACTGAGTCTTTCATGTACACAACCATTAAGAACTTGCTTTGGGCTATTAGTCTCACTGTAAATATGTGCCACAGCAAATGCAAAAGCATTTACTCTGAAAGTTAACAAAACTAGGTTCACGAGCGACATGGCACACACCAGACAACTGGGAACAAATACAGAAAGCAGGACTTCTTCCAACCAGATGCTTCTCAAAATATGTGGCAAATGTTTTAAAGAGTCCTGTAAGAATTTCAAGAACCATTCTTCTAGATTAAGAAAAGCACAGAAGGAATACAGACAAAGAGCAGATGGTGTGCACAGGCTGTCTAAGATTTTGAAAGGAGAGATATTACAATTTGATAAAGCAGTGGCAGTTTATGTACATTTGCGGCAGCACCAGCCATATGTATTATAT
Organism: Rhinopithecus roxellana; assembly: GCF_007565055.1. NCBI lineage: Eukaryota > Metazoa > Chordata > Mammalia > Primates > Cercopithecidae > Rhinopithecus > Rhinopithecus roxellana. The sequence goes on along the minus strand of NC_044550.1, from coordinate 182,522,940 downwards.
TTCTATAGACCGTCCCCCTCCCACCACACCCTGGAGACTTCATTACTCAAAGCAAAATTTCTGATTGTGGTGAGCTAGAGACACTGAATGTAATCTTATTACAAAGGTTCTTAAATCATCAATAACTAGGAATTGTGCAATTTTTTTGTAATTAGCAATATGTGTTAAGCTCAAATTCTATTTGGCTTCTTTATAGGCCTTTTAAACTGTCTTTACTACAGTTGAAAATACAGCAGCGTTCTTTGTGTTCATATGCAGAACCAGGCTTCATGACTATGCACTACCCAGTTGTCACTCTGCCAAATAGCATAGGGATACAAAGAAGTTGGTACTCACCTTGAAATGACAACATGAAGCCTTATTGAAGCTGAAATCTCAGTGTTCTGGAGTCATTTACCTCTAGCACCATTTCTGGTCATTAAACACAAGGAGGGTGCCAGCATTGAAAGCATAGCCTTTGTGGTTGTGTCAGGAAACAGTTTTCCTGAAGAACTCTACAATGAGACAAGAATTTCAGGTGTAATTGGAAATCATTTGCCATGAAATATAGTTTCAATTGGAATGTCATTTAAAGGTTTGAGAAAAAATTCTAGCTCTTGTATGTTGTTTCGAATTTTCTCCCTGTTGATTACTTTCTGTTTATTTTGAAAATATAATAAGTATAATTAGAGTGAAAGAGAAAGAAAAATCACTGATTATTTCTGTACCCATGAGCAACCGATAGGGAGATTAAAAGAATGTCATTGTAGTATACCTAAATCCACAGTCTAAATGAACATCCTTAAACTTGTTCTGCTGTGGTGCTAAAAGTAAGAATAGGCCAACACTGAAAAAAATTTCAGTATACATTCTCCAAATTTATCATGATTTCCATCAATTAGGTTCTTACAGATTGTTTGGGTCTCTTTTCACTCCTGCAGCAGTTACAGATCCACAGCCAACCTCTCTGTATAAGAGATATATTAAAGTCTTCACCATTTGATGAGGACTTTTCATTGCTAAGATTAACCTGATTGACAAATTACAGTATCTCTCCTGCCAGAATGATGTTTTCCTAATACAAATGCAACTTTGTGACCGACTATGTTTCATTTTCTCCCTTGCTTCAAATCCTGCTACCTACCAGGGGAGAATGTCCCCTTCTGACTGACAGCAAATATAAATCTCTGCATGAAGACAGGTACGAAAATACAGTTTTCACATCAGAGGGCTCAGATTTTCTATTTCATATTCAAGAACTGATACCTCTTTGAGGTGTTTGGTTGTATTCTGAAAGCCGACTACTACACACAAACATTGATTCTTTTTCACTATTTCATAAAAAAATAGTCTCCATTGAGCTAAAACCAATTTCAGTCTTAGTTGTCTTGTGTACACAGAGACTTCACATGATCAGTGATGCCACCTCATCGAGCAGACTCTGCTGCCCATTCTATGAGCTTATCTCTGCTTCCTTTTACTTGCTGCCTCTGTTTCCTGCCTACCTGCCCCCTTTCATCTCTTGCATTTGGTTTCACTCTACTTAAAGTACTCTTTTGATGTTGACAACAACCATTCTCTTGGCAAAATATATTGATGTTTTCATGTCTTCACAACCTTGAGTTCTGTTGCACTCAGAGCTGTCTCGGTCTCTTCCTCTTTCTCTGACCGTTCTGTTGGTCTCTTCTTAGATACACTAACTTATCATTCAGCCCTTCTTGTTTCTCAAGGTTCTGTCCTCTGCCTTTCATACTTTTCTTTTCTTTCTTTCTTTCTTTCTTTCTTTCTTTCTTTCTTTTTTCTGAAACAGAGTTTCATTCTTGTTGCCCAATCTGGAGTGCAATGGTGCCATCTCAGCTCACTGCAACCTCCGCCTCCCAGGTTCAAATGATTCTCCTGCCTCAGCCTCCCAAGTAGCTGAGATTACAGGCACGTGCCACCACGCCAGGCTAATTTTTTGTATTTTTAGTAGAAACGGGGTTTCACCATGTTAGCTGGTCTCAAACTCCTGACCTCAGGTGATCTGCCGGCCTTGGCCTCCCAAAGTGCTGGGATTATAAGTGTGCGCCATCGTGCCCAGTCCATACTTTTCACTCATACTGTTTCAGTCACTGAGTTTATAAACTCCGTTGCTTCAACTCTCTCCTCTGAGAAGGTAATTTCCAAGCCTCCATCTCCAATTCTTATTTCCCATGTGCTCCTCCCCTGTTTATAAGTGGCCACAGGCATTTCCATTTGAATGACTGGCCATAATGTCAAATTCTATACTTAACCTATTGGAAATTGACATCCTCATCTTTTCTCCAGATTAGCTCTCCTTTCTCAGTAATCCAGCTCTATCCTTGATTTCACTGTTAGCTCAGTTTGCCAAATCACAAAACTTAGTATCATTTTTTCTCTTCTTATTAGTCACAGAATATAAACTTCAACAGAGTGCAGACTTTGTTTTGTTAGCTGATGAAGGTCCACATCCTAGAAGAGAGCCTAGCAAAGGAGGTTCTTAATAAAGACTAAGTGAAGGAACAAACTGAGAGTATTCAATGATATAATACACATAAAGTGTTTGCTATTATAGTAGCTGAAGTCCTCAATAAATGTTACCTATTATGTATTATTATTATTTCTATGATTCCTATTATCAGTAGTAATTGCAGCATTAAAAAGATGACTATAAGCACCTTATTTTCTTGCATTTATTTATAATTTTTGGACACTTTATTTTTCTCCTTAATTTTAGGAGTGCAGAGACTTTGGTTTGTTGTAGTCCTTTGGCCTCCAGCATTTAGAGCAATGTAAAGGAAGATCTCTAAACAACAGTCTTCCCTGGTTTTGCAGAGGGGGAGGCAAAGCATAAGAGAGACAGAAATCTGGGAGTAAAAGGATCACTCATCTTGTTTATATGTTGGTTTTGCAGGCACTAAGCTTGAAGTACAAAGTTTTCGTAGTCCTTTGAACAATAATAAATGACAAATGATCTGAAGAAAATATTAAAACATTTTCAATTTGAATCTTCAAAAAAGTAGATGGAAGGTGTTCTTATTGAATTTGGACCAGAGGTAACACAAAAAACAAATAATTCAAAATGTTAAATTATTTTATCTCTTTGTAAGATTATTATAATTTGAAAAGCAGTCTTATTTAACATTATCAGAAGAACAAAAACATAACAGCAAACAAATATAATTTAATTATTTTGCTCCTGGTTTGTTTTGCCATGTTAAAGTGAGCTTTGGGGGTTTTGATTTGAGAATCTGCCTCTATTTGTTTCCTTTCACTATTCTGTTATTTTATGTTGTTTCATTAATATAATTTATATTCTTTTCCATATTTTGTTAATTTTTATGTATATGTAATTATTCATTTTTAGAAACTCTTATTTTGGCAAAGCTAGAAGGTATTCATGCATTGGAGTACAATGTTAATATGTCTCCGATTTGTTAGGTAGACTCTTACTTTTAATTCTTTAACTCTCATCAGTCTCCAAATTATACCAAAAAACACAGAATCTTGACCTAGAATGGGAAAATACCAGTTTGAGTTCTAGCTCTGGTTCTTTCTAGCTCTCTGAAGTTGGCATGACTCCTTATAGTATCAATGAGCCTTAGGGTGGTGTTAAGAAAGCCCACACCCAAGCCAGACATCCTGAATTTAAGCACCGCCCCAGTGTCATCACTCATAAAATGGGGATGATACCAATGCCCACCACATGGGTTAGGGGCATGAAGTGACTAGTAAATATAAAGCATTTAGAATACTCTCTGAGCATGTAGTAAGCAATGTTGTGAGAATTAAAGGGAATTGAGGGAGGTACTCTTTGAAAATTCACTATGTGCCTGACCATCTTTTACTTATAAGAACTCATGTAATCATCACAACAGTCTTATGAGGAAGGTTCCTATTTTACAAGTGAGAAAAATGAAGTTCAGAGAACTGAATTAACTTGAATAAAGTCACAGAGCTAATACGTGGTTGAGCTTGTTTTCAAAACTATAAGACATAATGAAGATGGACCTAGCACACAAGGTCTTCATAAGTGTTTTATACCTTACCTTGCTAAGCTTCAACATTTGTAGGAAAAATACATTATGTTGCAGTCATGCTTGAGATTGTCTTGCAAAGTTCTATGCTGGGGGCATTTTTTTCTATGTCTCATTAGGTCCTTAGAAATGTATCAATGACTCAATAATCACCTTCAAATGTTGGTCTATATGACTAATGGATTTAAGGGTAAGGTAACTTTTTTGCCTTCTTTTTTGCACTTAAATCATGAGTGAAATACAGATAGCATAATATTAATAGTTAACAGCTTTAGCACTGTCTGGCTTTGAACCTGGCTCTGCCTTTTTCCATCTATGTGACCTTGGGCAAGTTGCTTCAATAACTTTCTCAATCTCAATTTCTTCATTTGGAAAATAGAGATGTTAATTGTGTTGCCTTCATAAACTTGTTATAATCATTAAATGATTATGATGCATTCAAATCCCTTAGCATAGTCATGCACATTATCATGAAATAAATACGAAAAGGGAAAAAGGGTCATTTATTTCTATGATAGTTTTCTAACTCATTTTCCAATAGGAACAGTCGCAGTTCTAAAACCACTAGACTAATTTCCCAGCAGTTGAGTCATCATTCTACTATGGGTCTGGAAGTAAATATGAATTAACACTGATCATCTGGTGAACTAACCTCTGAATTTAAACATCAAATATTAGCTTTCTATATTTTCTAGGGAGCTCCATGGTTCATATATCTATCATTTACCATTCTCCATAGGATCCATTTTCCTCCTTGGTGATTTTTCTTAAGCAAGCATGGATTTACTCCATCCATGTCTTTCTCATCCCTGTCATGCTTCAGAGTTACATTCTAACATCTCCTACCTAATTCTCCTCATTTAAATACAAAAGCATCTGACCTAACACTCCCAGGCCATCTCAAGAGAATGACTCATACAGAGAAATTCTTACTATTTCAACATCTCACCCCTGTTGGATGACCGAACTAACCTTATGGCAAATTCAGCTTTAGTGAATGGTATTTCTTAGGGTTGTTTTGTCCACAAAGACTCCTACTGCCAGAAATATGAAAATGGAAAATATGAGCTTTGCTTCGTAGTCCATCACCATCAGTTTCACAACAGTGACAAAACATTCTTTCCTCAGAAAACATCAGCCACTTCCTCCCAGGATTACCTGGTGTACTCTCCCCCCATGCTCATCCAGCCTTCACTAACTGACTCCAGGGCACAAACGATAGGCTGGTATGAATCTGCCCACCCTCCTCCATGCTCACCGACAGCTGAACAGGCCCCACACTTCTCCCTCCAAATAACTGGCAATGCCGACAGAGACTTGGAACAGCAGGCAGACAAAGAAAAGCAATTTAATTTCTCTCTGACTGGCTGCGCCTTTCCAAATGTGACAGCTTTTCTAACCAAATGGCTCGTATTCTAGTCAGTTAGACTGAGGAAGAAACAGGGTGAACAGTGACACCAAATGGTTAGGTATACTAAGAAAGAGTGTTTATATCCTGTGTCACATCAGAAATGACTGAGGTGGCTTACATGGATAAATAATAGGCAATAAAACAACAAATTAACAGTAGGTAGTAAATTAGGAAACAAAATACTTTGAGACCTAAAAATGTCTACAGAATAGTAGATTAAAAGAAAAAAAAGCTAATTTGAGCCACTAATTCACTAATTGGACTTCAGTCTTTCTAGCAGTGCAGAGGAAAAAAAGGAAATCTGTTCAGTTTCAAAGGAGAAGAACAGTTCTTCAAGCTACAATGACAGAAATTTCTAATAAGAGACTTTTAAGTAGCTATTAAAAACTAGAGACCTTGAAAATGTACTTCATCCTTGCTTTTTTTCTTCGTGTGTATTTTCATTTATGTTATATTATCTTTTCCAAATCTAATTTTCTAACCTTTTAGTTTAGATTTGTATTTGGTACCACTGGATCATACTTAATTACAATCTTTATTCAGTCTCTGCTCAATTAAAAGCATCCAAGTAGAACAGCTGCTTCTAAGAATATATATATATTTTAAGTATCAATGGAAAGTCCAGTGAGCAAGAAGAAAGACAATGCCGACATTTCTGTTTGACAGGATTAGTTGTTCATGATGATGTTCAAAACATCTCTAGTCCAACCGATTTATAAAACTATGCTAAGTGGCACTTAAAGCTTATAGCACTTTAGGAGGCTGAGGTGGGCGGATCACCTGAGATGAGGAATTCGAGACCAGGCTGGCCAACATGGTGAAACCCTGTCTCTATTACAAATACCAAAATTAGCTGGTGTAGGGGTGGGCACCTGTAGAGCCAGCTACTTAGGAGGATAAGGCAGGAGAATCGCTTGAACCCAGGAGGCGGAGGTTGCAGTGAGCTGAGACTGTGCCATTCTACTCCAGCCTGGGCAACAAGAGCAAAACTCTGTCTCAAAGAAAGAAAAAGCATATATAATTTGTTTAATATGGGTTTACTGAGAAAATGGTAGGCTGCAGGCCACGTTACAGAGAACAGAATTAAGTGATATGAACAGTGAACAAGCTACAAAAATAAAGAAAAATGGTATCTTAGGAATATATAGAAGCTCAAATTGAAGAATAAGAAATAAGAATGATAAGCATGCATGAAGGGAAAAGAAGAAATGATCTAAATCATAAGAAGCAAAATGTATGGCAAAAACAGATTATTGGTGACTTAGGTGAAGGGAATGGAGAACAAGATAAAAGTGACAGATAGGTGATGTGAAGAAAATAAAACTTTGAGTCAGAAAGAGGAAATCTAAGAATGATTTTAAAATAAAAGCTGGCAATTTTAGCTTACTCAAAGATTAAAGTGCCAGAAAGTAAAGAAATGTGGAAAGAAACAAGTAGTTGGCTGATAATGGGCTTTTAAGAAACACATGTTAGATTTTGGTTGCTGCTGAGACAGAAAGAGATAGGGGAATGAAAATAAGAAGAGAATTTGTAGATGAAAGAGAATGGATCAGTGCATTTCTTTTCTGTTTCATATTCTTCCCATCACAAGATATAAAGGGATAGTCAGAGAATTACCGGGATGATTGACATGTCAGAAAATAAGACCTCTGAGAAAAGATTAAATAAAAGCCAATCTTTCCCCCACAAAAGAATAAGTGAATGGTAATAATGTGTTCCACAAGTTGAGCTGCTAGCCATTCCTGCTGCATCCGATTGAACTCATCGTTAAACTGTCTATACACCTTTTGATCATAAGGAGAAACTGAGAATCCTGAAACCTCCTTATTCCTCCCCTTTGTTCTCATCTCTATCATATTGGATATTAATTTGTACTGACTTCTTTGACATGTGTATTTCCCCCACTAGACTATTAACTCTCCAGGACCAGGGACAAGAGTCATTTTGTATAGTCGTGCCTAATATCCAGGATCTCTCTGTATATTTATAGTCTACCATTTTTCCAGGAAAGGTTTAATGTGTTACCTGATTTTTGTTGAGAGAATATGCTCTCCCAGTCTTCACTTTTTCCATTTGTAGTAGTCATTTTTTCAATTTCTTGATTCAAAAATGTAGACGTTATCCTTAATTCTTCTCCTTCTCTGCTTTTCCCTAATTCAGTCCATCTCCAAATCTCATCAGTCTTCTTTTCAGTATGAATCTTGCATCATCACCTCTCATCACTTCACCATTACTTCCCATCCTGGGCTATGGAACCAGCTTTCCAAGTAGTCTCCCTGCATTCCCTTTTGCCCTTCTGTGTTTATTCTTTGCAGATCAGCCAAATAACTCCAATCATATCATTTGCCTAATTAAAAACTGATGTCTTCCCATTGCTCAGAACATTCTCCACAACCTGACTTCCTTTCTTGCCATCTCTCCCTTGCTCAATAGATTCAATCTGCAGTGGCCTTCTTGTTGTGCCTTGAAAAAGTCAAATTTGTTCCTGGCACTTACCCTTGCTCTACTGCCTGGAATGCTCTTCACCCAGATCCTTGAACAACACTTTCTAATCATTCATTCTCTTCTCAAATGTAGATGCATTTCCAGACCATCTTTTCTAAATGAGCATACACAGATTACCTCACTCTGTTTTATTTTCTTCACAACACTTGTTACTCTCTGAAATTTTATGCTTATGTATTTTCTATTTCCTATGCAGAAATATAAACTCTCATAAATGTAAATATTTTGTTTATTCACCACTGTAGCTCTACATCTCCAGGATCCTAAACACACAGAAGATGCTTAATAAATAAATGCCAAATGGACAAATAGATGTGTTTGGACAATCAGTTCTTAGGTTCAGGGATAAACACTTTCCATTCTTTATCTAACACATATATTAGTTGTATGTCTTGGTTTCTTATTAAATAAAATTATTATAATTTTTGTAAAAATGATATTAAAATAAATTTAGGCCAGGCGTAGTGGCTCACACTCATGATCCCAGCACCTTGGGAGGCCAAGGTAGGCGGATCACCTGAAGTCAGGAGTTCAAGACCAGCCTGGTCAACATGGGGAAACTCTGTCTCTACTAAAAATACAAAATTAGCTGGGCATGGTGGCACATGCCTGTAATCCCAGCTGCTTGGGGGGCTGAGGCAAGAGAATTGCTTGAACTTGGGAGGTGGAGGTTGCAGTGAGCTGAGATCATGCCATTGCACTCCAACCTGGGTGACAAGAGAGAAACGCCATCTCAAAAAATAATAATAATAATAAATAAAATAAAATAAATTTAAACATTTTAAGGACTATTATTTTCCAGGAAATGGTTCTATGCTAATGAAAAGAATCAAAAGTGTTTGGAGATGAAAATAATTCGAATACATCATCCAGTCAAATCTCATGCCTATTTCTCAGTTTCCTCTATACTCAGACCCTGTTTAACTCTTCAGAGCAAGGGCTCCCACTGCCTCACAAGGCACCATATCTTGCTGTTAGAAAGCTAGTGTTATCACACTGAACTAAAATATGCTAAGATGCCTACAGAAACCAGGCGAATAACAGTTCCATGAAGTCAGCCAAGAGTAGTGGGGACTGTGGCAAATGAACAAGCTCTTGCTTGGTCTAAAAGAACAACTGCTGTTCCACAACTGATCGCTGTCATTTCATGTCAGGAAGCAGGTCCCATGTTGCCCAAGTGTTCTCAGTATTTGAGAGAAGATTGAAAAAATGGATTTTTATGTGAAATGTCTCCATGTTTAAAACCTTATCTGGCTACCTTAAAACCTGAAGACTGTTGGTTGATACATTTCTAGTCTAAAGCAATACAGAAGAAAACTTCTCCCTCTTCTACAAGAAAGTCCAGGACTTAAAAATATTTAGGATATCGCCCTAATTCTTTATTCTTAATCTAAATGTCCTTGGCTGTTTTCAACATTTTTTATCATGCCATGATTATAGTATAAAATCAAATAAGCAGATGACTTTAAGTATCTACTGGATTAACCCAAATGTTCAGGTTATAGCTGAGTTAAAAACAAACAAACAAAAAACACAAAACCAAAAGATATAGGAATGATTATAAGTCAAACAACACTGTGGTAAAATCCTTTCTTCTAGTGTTTCATCTTGTGGCATCTTGTCCAGACCACATTTCAATCCTACCATTTTATGTACCATTAAGATTACTAGTTTCAAAAACTTCACACAGCACATCATGTACTTGAAGGAATGACCCTCAGTGAATCACGTGTGGCATGACAAGTTTTAGTGTAGCAAACTTCAGACCATTGTTTTAACACAAATATTGTAGCTCACCTATGTACTCAGAGCAGCATCCCTGTATGACCCCAAAATTAAACTTACACTGTATTTATTGTAAGACATAAAATAGTCTGCTTCAACCCAAATCTTTTTCTTATTTCAGTTCTACCTCATTTAACTCTTTCAGAACATTATTTTTGTGTATGAATTAATAACATGATTTAAATTGGAGAAGACAACAATTAATAGAAAATAACTTTCACAAAGTAAAATATTTGGAATTATAAAACTTTCAAAAATGTTTTCAACCATAAACCATACATTTATAGCTTTTTCTAAAGCATGGTTTGCAATCATTTCTTAAAATTCTTATATATTGCCATGGAACCAAATTACTTTATGACTGCATTATATTGATTTGTTTCTGTTCCTACTTTTGTCATATATACTGCTGATTATTTTTTTGTGATCCTGATTCTAATTTTTTTTTGGTATCTCAGAACCATGATCTGGTCTTGACCCTCTTATCATATCTTGTAAAAGAGCCTCCCTTCTTTAAGTTAATCATCTTCTTGTCTTCCTAACCTTCAAAATGGGAATTATACTTCTCAGCTATAATTAGAATTATGATACGTTTGTAAGCTTTGTCATTCAAAGGTTTGTTCTTAAAAATAGAACTCATTATTACACTATTAAAATTTATCAATAAATCTGCCCATTCAAGGAGCTGTCTTCTTTACGGTACTGCTCAAAGGATCCTCCTAGTTACATCACAGGATTGAGTTCTCTCATATTAGAGCAACGGAGATCAGTACACGTCTTAAGATGGTTCAGTGAGGCCTGGGCATCACTTGCATTTTCAGGACATATACTCAGCTTTTCTCACTCCCAGATGTAGGGAGTTCTATGTGTCAATGGAGTTTCAGGAGAATTTTATAAACTCAGTAATAAAACTGACAATTTTATAGGTCAGAAAGTGATTGAATATTAGTAATTTCATATGGCTTAACACATTAATTCAATATATAATATTAGGTTTGAGTTCTTTATAGATGCTAGATATTAGACCTTTGTCAGATGCACCGTTTACAAATATTTTCTCTCATTCTATAGGTTGTCTGTTTACTCTGTTGATAGTTTCTTTTGATGTGCAGAAGTTATTAAGTCAAATTAGATCCCACTTGTCAATTTTTGCTTTTGTTGCAATTGCTTTGTCACAAAATCTTTGCCTATTTCCATGTCCAGGACAGTGCTGCCTACGTTGTCTTCCGGGATTTTTATAAGTTGGGGTTTTATATTTAAGTCTTTAATCCATCTCGAGTTGATTTTTGTATATGGTATAAGGTAGGGGTCCAGCTTCAGTCTTTTGCATATGGCTAGCTAGTTATCCCAACACAATTTATTGTATAGGGAGCCTTTTCCCCATTGCTTGCTTTTGTCAGCTTTGTCAAAGATCAGATGGTCATAGATGTGCGGTCTTGTTTCTGGGCTCTCTATTCGGTCTCATTGGTCTTTGTGTCTGTTTTTGTACCAGTACCATGGCTGTTTTGGTTACTGTAGCCATGTAGTATAATTTGAAGTTGGGTAGTGTAATGCCTCTAGCATTGTTCTTTTTCCTTAGGATTGTCTTGTCTATTTGGGCTCTTAATTCCATATGAATTTTAAACCAGTTCTAGTTCTGTGAGGAAAGAATTCATTGGTAGTTTTGGAGCAGCCACTGCAAAGACACTGGGGGCAACGGAGGAGCTGTGGCTGGGGCTGTGTGCTCCACAGAGCCAAGGAGGGTGGGAATAGATGAGAACCCACCTCCTACTGAGTTGGTGGGGCAAGAGCCCCACACTCCCAGGCACAGCTGCATCTATCCAACCACAGCTCTGGACCTGGGCATCCCTGTGCTCTCAGAATCCCAGGAGTCTCCCCTTCCTCCTACAAGTTTGGAATTGCCTGTTTCCGCTCCCTGGCCTCTCCTTGCTCCCAGTGCCCACTCTGATTTCAAAGCAAAGTTGAAGCCGAGCCCAGGTACTGTTGTGACCTGGTCAGGTGTGCATGCATTCAGGATGGCATTGACATGCCAGCTCCCCTGCCACCTTGGACCCCTCTGAAACTTTAGGCACTGACAAGCTCAGGGAGGGAGGCTAGGGAGGTGGCTGAGGGTGGCTCAGCACAGGCCTGCAGATGCCCCTAGGTATGAACAGCCTGGGCACCGTGGATGGTGTGTTGATGACAGCTGGAGGCAGATGGACTCTTAGGCAGAAAGGGACAGGTTCCTGGTGAAAACCCACCTTCAAGTCAGGGACTGCTTGAAGCCTGACAGCTGGGTTACCAGTTCCAGGTGGAGTTCATGGCCCAGAGTGAGAATTTATGGTGCTTTTTCTGGGCCTACCCATGGCCATCCATGGCTGCCCATGGACCAATCAGAACATACTTTCTCCCTTCTGAGTCCATAAAATCCTGGACTTAGCCAGACTCAGACATCAGGACTACCAGCTATGGAAAGGAGCTACCCACGTCGGGTCTCCTCAATTCTTCAGGACAACTTGCCTGTGAAAAAGAGCTACCCACTATGGGTCTCCTCTCTTACCCACTGCAGGTCTCCTGTCCACTGCGATCTGGACACTCACTGGGACAACCTGCCTACAGAAAGAAGCTACTCACTGCGAGTCTTCTCATCACTGACAGCTGGACACTCATCAGCATGGCCTGCCTGCAGAAAGGAACTACCCACTTTGGGTCTCCTGAGAGCTGTTCTGTTGCTCAGTGAAGCTCCTCTTGCTCAGTGAAGCTCCGGTTGTCCTTGTACCTCATTCTTCCTAGACACAGGAGAAAAACTTGGGACCTGCCAAATGACAGGACTAAAGATGTGCTGCTAGATTCCATTTGCAAGTATTCTGTTGATGATTTTTGCATTAATGTTCATCAAGGATATTGGCCTGAAGCTTTCTTTTTCTGTTGTGTCTCTGTCAGGTTTTGGTATCAGGAGTATGCTAGCTTCATAGAATGAGTTGGAGAGGAGTTCCTCCTTCTCAATTTTTTTGTAATAGTTTCTGTAGAAATGGTACCAGCTCTTCTTTGTATATCAGGTAGAATTCAGCTGTGAATCCAACAACCCAATTAAAAAATGAGTAAAGGAAATGAACAGACACTTTTCAAAAGAAGACATATATGTAATCAATAAGCATATGAAAAAAAAGCTCAGTATCACTGATTATTAGAGAAATGCAAATCAAAACTCCAGTGTGATACTATTTCACACCAGTGGGAATAGCTATTATTAAAAAGTCAAAAGGCCGGGCGCGGTGGCTCAAGCCTGTAATCCCAGCACTTTGGGAGGCTGAGACGGGCGGATCACGAGGTCAGGAGATCAAGACTATCCTGGCTAACATGGTGAAACCCCGTCTCTACTAAATAATACAAAAAACTAGCCGGGCGTGGTGGTGGGCGCCTGTAGTCCCAGCTACTCGGGAGGCTGAGGCAGGAGAATGGCGTGAACCCGGGAGGCGGAGCTTGCAGTGAGCTGAGATCCGGCCACTGCACTCCAGCCCGGGCGGCAAAGCGAGACTCCATCTCAAAAAAAAAAAAAAAAAAAAAGTCAAAAAATAACAGCTGTTGGTGAGGTTGCACAGAAAAGGGAACACTTATACACTGTTGGTGGGAGTGTAAATTAGTTCAACCATTGTGGAAAGCAGTATAGCAATTTCTCAAAGAACTAAAAGCAGAACTACCATTTGACCCAGCAATCCCATTACTGGGTATGTATCCAGATGAATATAAATCATTCTACCATAAAGACATATGCATGCAAATGTTCACTGCAGTAATCTGTAACTAAGAAATATATACATTTAAAGCTGACTACATATTTGCAGTTTTGACATCATTTCTTGAATAGAGGTAGTATATATAACCACCGAAAGATAACATCTTATCTTTCACTGTCTTTCATAGTGATTGGAAAAACCGATCACTGTGAGTCATAGCTAACGTTCACATATTGTATTGTTCAGAGTTCTTCAGAGAAGCAGAATCAATAAGGTGTATAGAAAGAAAGAAAAAAAAACAGAGAGAGAGAGAGAGCTAGAGAGACTTGTTTTAAAGAAATGGCTCAAGCTTAAAATCTGCAGGACGTGCGAACAGCCTGCAGACCTAGGGAGGAGTTGATGTTACAGTCTTGATCATGAAGACAGTCTGGAGGCAGAATTTCTTCTTCTCAGGGAATCTCAGTCTTTCTTCTCCTAAGGACTTCAACTGATAAGATGAGACCTTTCCATATTGTGGAGAGTAATCTGCTTTACTCAAAGTCTACTGATTTAAATAGTAATCACAGCAACAACATTCCTTTACAATAACATCTAACCTAGTGTTTCACCAAACAACAGGATACTTAGCTTAGCTAAGTTGACATATAAAATTAACCTCATGCACATTATACTTGAAATGAGACCTAGGTTTACATTATTGCTCTTCCACAAAATTGGCTCACCATTTATGATTGGTTATAAACACCTAGCAACAACTTCCGTAATCGTTGGCAATGTGGCACCTAAATAACTAAATGAAGAATATAATTCCAAACTAATACCAGCATTTGTAATTGGAGCTTACTCTTGCCTTCCTCTACAAGTTTGGCATCAAGTAACAGTCAGTATTTGTGGCGTCCAAAAATTTAAGACCTGTAGTAAGGAAGATTTTAATACTCCCCCAATTCCTATTCTTTGTAGGTTATATTAACCCTCCAAGAGTGGAGAAATTTGTTTCCTCTTCTCCTCCAAACCTTAAATGTATGTATGAAAAATATTCCTCAATCATAAAGTCACTCTAGTTTAAGCATCTTGATTCAGGTGCTTCAGTGACTATTAGCAACTTACTCTCTTTGAATTGCCCACCTGACTGTGCTTTGTGCACTTAGCTCATCATCACAATGTGTATTTACGTGCAGCTTCTAATTTTGTTTACTTGTATTTCTAAGCATGTTAACCCTGGGTATGAGTTTTATTCTATTTAAAGTCATATATTATAACTTCTACATTCTTTTTGAACTCCCACATTTCCTAATGAATATTTAAACTTATAATTTTTTATCTTTAAAACAATATGAGGCAGAATATTACTTATGAAATTACAAGTGAATTCTAGGATAATCCTAGAGCTATTCTAATAGAGCATTTAATGACTGTTTTCTTAAATGGTGGCTGAGACAAGTTATGAAAAAAAAAGTCCCAACAATTCCAGTGGTACATTGTACTTCATTGCTTTCATATGTTAACTAGATGAGCACTTTTGCCTCATTTAAAATGAAAATAAGTAATTAGGACTTAAACCCTTGAATTAAAAATGGATTTGAATGTTCACAATTGCTCATCAACCTGGAGATGTCTCAACTACTTCCATAACCACATAAAAATTGGAAAAATAACCCCTGAAACATGAATCATCCAACTAAATTGTGTTTGGTATATCTTAGTATAAAACTACCCAAAGATAACCTTCATTTTATTTTATTTTGATTATGGAAAAATCCTTTATGCTTTACATCGCAAGAAAATGGTATGCAAAACAGTGTTTTAGTTTTGCAGCTCACCATAAATTATTCCCAGAATGAGAAGCAACAAGTCAGCATTTAAGTTCTAACACAAAGATATAAAGGTCTAACACCATCAAAGAGCACCTGCAAAAATTCTAAGAGGTGGATGCCTTTTATTTTTTGATAACCTTTGTTTTAAATGTCATCTGCAGCCCATCTGGGTCTCTAACATATGGAATATCCAAGACCTCAATGGAATGTCTCCTTCCCTATGGCAACTAGGACCATATGCAAAATCCTCCACTGGCAGGCTAAGAAATATAAAAAGAAAAAAAAAAAAAAAAAACGTTTTGATGCCTTTCCATCTGAAAACAAAACACTGTAAAAAAAGAAAAGTCACTGCAAAAGTTATTATAGCTTCCAGATTTAAACAATAAAAAAATCCTAACCACTGAGCATACAGTGTAAATTATTACAGCCTATGACTAATCACCACAGAATAATTCCACTGGAGCCTGATGGGGGAATATCCTTAATTACAGAAGATATATGTTGCAAGCTTATCAGCACTTTAAACCACCAAATTTGATTAACGTCAACAATGTTAGCATATGAAGGATTGTTTCACAAGATGAAAAGAAGTTTGTCCTTTGTTTATTTGGTGGTTTATATTAGATTGTGAAATAAAGGAAGCAAAGCACAAAATACAGGGCATGAGACCTAGATCTTTGTTATGCAGAGTTTCCAGTGAAGATATGCATGCATAGTGCTACTGGCAAAGAGTAATCATGGATGTGGGATCATCTAAAGAACTTCTAAAGCAGTAGAATGAATGTTTTCTACCCATCACTGCTCACCCAGTGTGGTCAAAACCACAAGCTATTGAAAAGGTGCATAGAAGAGAAAGTATACTCGTATGATTTGGATCTGTGTCCCCACCCAAATCTCATGTTCAGTTATAATCCCCAGTGTTGGAGGTGGGGTCTGGTGGGAGGTAATTTGATCATGGGGGGTGGATCCTTCATGAATGGTTTAGCATCAGCTCCTTGGTGCTATTCTCATGGCAGAGCTATCATGAGATCTGGTTATTTAAAAGTGCGTAGCCCCTCCCCACTCTCTCTCTTGCTCCGATTCCAGTCATGGATATGTGTGCTCCCCTTTCACCTTCCACCATAATTGTATGTTTCCTGAGGCCTCCCCAGAAGCAGGAGTCACTATGCTTCCTGTGTAGTCTGCAGAACCATGAGCCAATTAAACCATTTTTCTTTATAAATTGCCTGGTCTCAGATATTTCTTTATAGCAGCACAAGAACGAACTAAAACAGATACCCAATGGAGAAGAATAAGAGACAGTGCCATTCCCAAAGGTTGTCACATAAAGGAAATGGCAGATCACTTTCTAGTACTGGTTCTGCCACTTACCACCTTTGTGATTTTTGAGCAAATCATTTTACTTCTCCTGTCCTCAATTTCTTCATATCTAAAATTAAGGAAGTGGAATTAATGATACCTCAAAAAGTCTGTGAGTCTCTAGCATCCCACAGAAGCTGAGAATGAAGGGGAAATCTTAACACAGTCTTGGCAATTCTGTGGGAGCTGAGATAACACCACCTGGCTGACATGACATGGACTAGCACCAATTCTCAGGTAACTTGGAGACAAAGCTAGATACCAAATAGATGAGAGAGTTAACAAGTTAATTAGGAATTAGGCGGCCTCTAAAAAGAGCTTCTGGTAGGAATCAGATTGTATAATTAATTTGTGGCTGAATTAAGCTGCTATTCTAAGTTGCTGATTTAAAAAAATTTCACATGCTTTATTTAGATTGTAAGCAGGGGCTTCTCAGAGGTCTAGAGGGGTTCAAACCTTTTTTGATTTTTGAGGTTTCTCAAGTTTAAAAATAAATACCAAAACAAGGTTCAAAAACTCTGACATATTAAGTGTTCATGGTAAACAAAATAACATCTTTAACACTGAAAAACACAATCAATATAATTGTATTACTTACAAGAAAATGATAAGTTTCAAGAGAAAATTTTACTATCACCTTGGACAATGTTGTCTAGCAAAAGGGCATAAGTCTAAGACTGGTACACACCTTCTTTATTCATTTTCATTTAAATTATATGCATTTAAATGCACATCTTATTTAACGATAACAGCAAACGTTGAAACCTGAGGTCCTCTTTGCACACCCTTTGCTAGGCACCTGTAATTGAGGCTTTCTTCACATAGGCTATACACGAACCTGTCCTCTGGTGCTCGTACAGGTAGAACCAATTTAACCCTAACCTCCCATACAACCACTGCTCAGAAATGAACTCTTGGAGTAGAGTGAACAGTAGACAAGAACTTGCCTGAAATCTACTGAACGGGCTGATTTTTCTCCTAGAATATAAAGACTTCTGCTAGTAAACAACTACATAATCCAAAATGACCTGGGCAGTGCCCCTTAGGAAACTTACAAGTTTAGGTGCAGCTTTATCTTTGATAACTTATTAATTTCAAAATGCATTCCAAAATAGTTCAATAAATTGCTCTTGTGGTTTGAAGACTTTAGAATCACTTTGCACATTTGTACATCTGCCATCCTTGTTTCTCTATAGCAGATGAGAAACTGATCTTTCTGAGAGCAAGTAGTTTGTGATATTTGTTTGTAGTTGAAAACAATTCAATGACATTGCAGATACAGAGAACCACCTTGTAAGTTTTAACTGTAAAACAAACATGCTCATTTATCTAATAATTGTATCAAGTGATATAAACTTTGGGAGAAAAAGAAGGGGAAAACACTGTTTCAAACTATTCAGGATTAAAATTTCACCTATCACAAGACTTGTCCACTTTCTAAAAACTACGGTTTTAAAGTAGTGCTAATACCCCTTTGTCAGATGAGTAGATTAAAAAAATTTTCTCCCATTCTGTAGGTTGCCTGTTCACTGTGATGGTAGTTTCTTTTGCTGTGTAGAAACTCTTTAGTTTAATTAGATCCCATTTGTCAATTTTGGCTTTTGTTGCCATTGCTTTTGGTGTTTTAGACCTGAAGTCCTTGCCCATGCCTATGTCCTGAATGGTGTTGTCTAGGTTTTCTTCTAGGGTTTTTATGGTTTTAGGTCTAACATTTAAGTCTCTAATCCATCTTGAACTAATTTTTGTGTATGGAGTAAGGAAGACATCCAGTTTCAGCTTTCTACTTATGGCTAGCCAGTTTTCCCAGCACCATTTATTAAATAGGGAATCCTCGCCTCATTTCTTGTTTTTGTCAAGTTTGTGTCCTCTTTTATTTCACTGAGCAGTGGTTTGTAGTTCTCCTTGAAAAGGTCCTTCACATCCCTTGTAAGTTGGATTCCTAGGTATTTTATTCTCTTTGAAGCAATTGTGAATGGGAGTTCACTCATGATTTGGCTCTCTGTTTGTCTGTTATTGGTGTATAGGAATGCTTATGATTTTTGCACATTGATTTCGTATCCTGAGACTGCTGAAGTTGCTTATCAGCTTAAGGAGATTTTGGGCTGAGACAATGGGGTTTTCTAAATATACAATCATGTTATCTGCAAACAGGGACAATTTGATTTCCTCTTTTCCTAATTGAATACCCTTTATTTCTTTCTCCTGCCTGATTTCCCTGGCCAGAACTTCCAACACTATGTCTAGAACCTACAAAAAACTCAAACAAATTTACAAGAAAAAACAAACAATGCCATCAAAAAGTGGGCAAAGGATATGAACAGACACTTCTTAAAAGAAGATATTCCAGCACTTTGGGAGGCCAAGATGGGTGGATCACGAGGTCAGGAGATCGAGACCATCCTGGCTAACACGGTGAAACCCCGTCTCTACTAAAAAATACAAAAAACTAGCCAGGTGAGATGGCGGGTGCCTGTAGTCCCAGCTACTCGGGAGGCTGAGGCAGGAGAATGGCATAAACCTGGGAGGCGGAGCTTTCAGTAAGCTGAGATCCTGCCACTGCACTCCAGCCCCGGTGACAGAGCAAGACTCCCTATCAAAAAAAAAAAAAAAAAAAAAGGGTGGAGCAAGATGGCCGATTAGGAACAGCTCCAGTCTCCAACTCCCAGCGCGAACGACACAGAAGACCGGTGATTTCTGCATTTTCAACTGAGACTCCACCTCTGGGGACAAGGCACAGCTAAACAACAAAAGGGGAAGCAGCAGAGGCCTGTGCAGACGCAAATGACTCTGTCTGACAGCTTTGAAGAGAGCAGCGGATCTCCCAACATGGAGGTTGAGATCTGAGAATGGACAGACTGCCTGCTCAAGTGGGTCCCTGACCCCTGAGTAGCCTAACTGGGAGACATCCCCCACTAGGGGCAGTCTGACACCCCACACCTCACAGGGTGGAGTACACCCCTGAGAGGAAGCTTCCAAAGTAAGAATCAGACAGGTACACTCGCTGTTCAGCAATATTCTATCTTCTGCAACCTCTGCTGCTGACACCCAGGCAAACAGCGTCTGGAGTGGACCTCAAGCAATCTCCAACAGACCTACAGTGGAGGGTCCCGACTATTAGAAGGAAAACTATCAAAAAGGAAGAACACCTATACCAAAACCCCATCAGTACGTCACCACCATCAAAGACCAGAGGCAGATAAAACCACAAAGATGGGGAAGAAGCAGGGCAGAAAAGCTGGAAATTCAAAAAATAAGCGCGTATCTCCACCTGCAAAGGAGTGCAGCTCATCGCCAGCAACGGATCAAAGCTGGTCACAGAATGACTTTGACGAGATGAGAGAAGAAGGCTTTAGTCCATCAAACTTCTCAGAGCTAAAGGAGGAATTACGTACCCAGCACAAAGAAACTAAAAATCTTGATAAAAGAGTGGAAGAATTGATAGCTAGAATAATTAATGCAGAGAAGGTCATAAATGAAATGACAGAGATAAAAACCATGACACAAGAAATACGTGACAAATCCACAAGCTTCAGTAACCGACTCGATCAACTGAAAGAAAGAGTATCAGCGATTGAGGATCAAATGAATGAAATGAAGCTAAAAGAGAAACCAAAAGAAAAACGAAGAAAAAGAAATGAACAAAGCCTGCAAGAAGTATGGGATTATGTAAAAAGACCAAATCCACATCTGATTGGGGTGCCTGAAAGTGAGGCGGAAAATGGAACCAAGTTGGAAAACACTCTTCAGGATATCATCCAGGAGAACTTACCCAACCTAGTAGGGCAGGCCAACATTCAAATTCAGGAAATACAGAGAACACCACAAAGATACTCCTCGAGAAGAGCAACTCCAAGACACATAATTGCCAGATTCACCAAAGTTGACATGAAGGAAAAAATCTTAAGGGCAGCCAGAGAGAAAGGTTGAGTTACCCACAAAGGGAAGCCCATCAGACTAACAGCAGACCTCTCGGCAGAAACTCTACAAGCCAGAAGAGAGTGGGGGCCAATATTCAACATTCTTAAAGAAAAGAATTTTCAACCCAGAATTTCATATCCAGCCAAACTAAGTTTCATAAGTGAAGGAGAAATAAAATCCTTTACAGATAAGCAAATGCTTAGAGATTTTGTCACCACCAGGCCTGCCTTACAAGAGACCCTGAAGGATGCCCTAAACATGGAAAGGAACAACCGGTACCAGCCACTGTAAAACATGCCAAAATGTAAAGACCATCGAGGCTAGGAAGAAACTGCATCGACTAACGAGCAAAATAACCAGTTAATATCATAATGGCAGGATCAAGTTCACACATAACAATATTCACCTTAAATGTCAATGGACTAAATGCTCCAATTAAAAGACACAGACTGGCAAACTGGATAAAGAGTCAAGACCCATCAGTCTGCTGTATTCAGGAGACCCATCTCAAATGCAGAGACACACATAGGCTCAAAATAAAGGGATGGAGGAAGATCTACTAAGCAAATGGAGAACAAAAAAGCAGGGGTTGCAATCCTAGTCTCTGATAAAACAGACTTTAAACTGTCAAAGATCAAAAGAGACAAAGAAGGCCATTACATAATGGTAAAGGGATCAATTCAACAGGAAGAGCTAACTATCCTAAATATATATGCACCCAATACAGGAGCACCCAAATTCATAAAGCAAGTCCTTAGAGACTTACAAAGAGACTTAGACTCCCATACAATAGTAATGGGAGACTTCAACACTCCACTGTCAACATTAGACAGATCAACGAGACAGAAAGTTAACAAGGATATCCAGGAATTGAACTCATCTCTGCACCAAGCGGACCTAATAGACATCTATAGAACTCTCCACCCCAAATCAACAGAATATGCATTCTTCTCAGCACCACATCGCACTTATTCCAAAATTGACCACATAATTGGAAGTAAAGCACTCCTTAGCAAATGTAAAAGAACAGAAATTATAACAAACTGTCTCTCAGACCAGAGTGCAATCAAACTAGAACTCAGAACTAAGAAGCTCAATCAAAACTGCTCAACTACATGGAAACTGAACTACCTGCTCCTGAATGACTACTTGGTACATAACGAAATGAAGGCAGAAATAAAGATGTTCTTTGAAACCAATGAGAACAAAGATACAACATACCAGAATCTCTGGGACACATTTAAAGCAGTGTGTAGAGGGAAATTTATAGCACTAAATGCCCACAAGAGAAAGCTGGAAAGATCTAAAATGGACACTCTAACATCACAATTAAAAGAACTGGAGAAGCAAGAGCAAACACATTCAAAAGCTAGAAGAAGGCAAGAAATAACTAAGATCAGAGCAGAACTGAAGGAGATAGAGACACAAAAAACCCTCCAAAAAATCAATGAATCCAGGAGTTGGTTTTTTGAGAAAATCAACAAAATTGACAGACTCCTAGCAAGACTAATAAAGAAGAAAAGAGAGAAGAATCAAATAGACGCAATAAAAAATGATAAAGGGGATATCACCACTGACCCCACAGAAATACAAACTACCATCAGAGAATACTATAAACACCTCTACGCAAATCAACTAGAAAATCTAGAAGAAATGGATAATTTCCTGGACACTTACACTCTTCCAAGACTAAACCAGGAAGAAGTTGAATCCCTGAATAGACCAATAGCAGGCTCTGAAATTGAGGCAATAATTAATAGCCTACCAACCAAAACAAGTCCAGGACCAGACGGATTCACTGCTGAATTCTACTAGAGGTACAAGGAGGAGCTGGTACCATTCCTTCTGAAACTATTCCAATCAACAGAAAAAGAGAGAATCCTCCCTAACTCATTTTATGAGGCCAGCATCATCCTGATACCAAAGCCTGGCAGAGACACAACAAAAAAAGAGAATTTTAGACCAATATCCCTGATGAACATTGATGCAAAAATCTTCAATAAAATACTGGCAAACCGGATTCAGCAGCACATCAAAAAGCTTATCCACCATGATCAAGTGGGCTTCATCCCTGGGATGCAAGGCTGGTTCAACATTCGCAAATCAATAAACGTAATCCAGCATATAAACAGAACCAAAGACAAGAACCACATGATTATCTCAATAGATGCAGAAAAGGCTTTTGACAAAATTCAACAGCCCTTCATGCTAAAAACGCTCAAGAAATTCGGTATTGATGGAACGTATCTCAAAATAATAAGAGCTATTTATGACAAACCCACAGCCAATATCATACTGAATGGGCAAAAACTGGAAAAATTCCCTTTGAAAACTGGCATAAGACAGGGATGCCCTCTCTCGCCACTCCTATTCAACATAGTGTTGGAAGTTCTGGCTAGGGCAATCAGGCAAGAGAAAGAAATCAAGGGTATCCAGTTAGGAAAAGAAGAAGTCAAATTGTTCCGTTTGCAGATGGCGTGATTGTATATTTAGAAAACCCCATCATCGCAGCCCAAAATCTCCTTAAGCTGATAAGCAACTTCACCAAAGTCTCAGGATACAAAATGAATGTGCAAAAATCACAAGCATTCTTATACACCAGTAACAGACAACCAGAGAGCCAAATCATGAATGAACTTCCATTCACAATTGCTTCAAAGAGAATAAAATACCCAGGAATCCAACTTACAAGGTATGTAAAGGACCTCTTCAAGGAGAACTACAAACCACTGCTCAGTGAAATAAAAGAGGACACTAACAAATGGAAGAACATACCATGCTCATGGATAGGAAGAATCAATATCGTGAAAATGGCCATACTGCCCAAGGTTATTTACAGATTCAATGCCATCCCCATCAAGCTACCAATGAGTTTCTTCACAGAATTGGAAAAAACTGCTTTAAAGTTCATATGGAACCAAAAAAGAGCCCGCATTGCCAAGACAATCCTAAGTCAAAAGGACAAAGCTGGAGGTGTCACGCTACCTGACTTCAAACTATACTACAAGGCTACAGTAACCAAAACAGCATGGTACTGGTACCAAAACAGAGATATAGACCAATGGAACAGAACAGAGTCCTCAGAAATAATACCACACATCTACAGCCATCTGATCTTTGACAAACCTGACAAAAACAAGAAATGGGGAAAGGATTCCCTATTTAATAAATGGTGCTGGGAAAATTGGCTAGCCATAAGTAGAAAGCTGAAACTGGATCCTTTCCTTACTCCTTATACGAAGATTAATTCAAGATGGATTAGAGACTTAAATGTTAGACCTAATACCATAAAAAACCTAGAAGAAAACCTAGGTAGTATCATACAGGACATAGGCATGGGCAAGGACTTCATGTCTAAAACACCAAAAGCAACGGCAGCAAAAGCCAAAATTGACAAATGGGATCTCATTAAACTAAAGAGCTTCTGCACAGCAAAAGAAACTACCATCAGAGTGAACAGGCACCCTACAGAATGGGAGAAAATTTTTGCAATCTACTCATCTGACAAAGGGCTAATATCCAGAATCTACAAAGAACTCAAACAAATTTACAAGAAAAAAACAACCCCATCAAAAAGTGGGCAAAGGATATGAACAGACATTTCTCAAAAGAAGACATTCATACAGCCAACAGACACGTGAAAAAATGCTCATCATCACTGGCCATCAGAGAGATGCAAATCAAAACCACAATGAGATACCATCTCACACCAGTTAGAATGGCAATCATTAAAAAGTCAGGAAACAACAGGTGTTGGAGAGGATGTGGAGAAATAGGAACACTTTTACACTGTTGGTGGGATTGTAGACTAGTTCAACCATTATGGAAAACAGTATGGCGATTCCTCAAGGATCTAGAACTGGATGTACCATATGACCCAGCCATCCCACTACTGGGTATATACCCAAAGGATTATAAATTATGCTGCTCTAAAGACACATGCACACGTATGTTTATTGCGGCACTATTCACAATAGCAAAGACTTGGAATCAACCCAAATGTCCATCTGTGACAGACTGGATTAAGAAAATGTGGCACATATACACCATGGAATATTATGCAGCCATAAAAAAGGATGAGTTTGCGTCCTTTGTAGGGACATGGATGCAGCTGGAAACCATCATTCTTAGCAAACTATCACAAGAACAGAAAACCAAACACCGCATGTTCTCACTCGTAGGTGGGAACTGAACAATGAGATCACTTGGACTCAGGAAGGGCGACATCACACATCGGGGCCTATCATGGGGAGGGGGGAGGGGGGAGGGATTGCTTTGGGAGTTGTACCTGATATAAATGACGAATTGATGGGTGCTGACGAGTTGATGGGTGCAGCACACCAACATGGCACAAGTATACATATGTAACAAACCTGCATGTTATGCACATGTACCCTAGAACTTAAAGTATAATAAAAAATAAAATAAAATAAAATAATAAAAAAAAATTTAAAAAAAGAAGACATTTATGCAGCCAATAGACACATGAAAAAATGCTCATCATCACTAGCCATCAGAGAAATGCAAATCAAAACCACAATGAGATACCATCTCACACCAGTTAGAATGGCAATCATTAAAAAATCAGGAAACAACAGTTGTTGGAGAGGATGTGGAGAAATAGGAACACTTTTACACTCTTGGTGGGACTGTTAACTAGTTCAACCATTGTGAAGACAGTGTGGTGATTCCTCAGGGTTCTAGAACTGGAAATACCATTTGACCCAGCCATCCCATTACTGGGTATATACCCAAAGGATTATAAATCATGCTGCTATGAAGACACATGCACACGTATGTCTATTGCAGCACTATTCACAATAGCAAAGACTTGGAACCAACCCAAATGTCCATCAATGACAGACTGGATTAAGAAAATGTGGCACATATGCACCATGGAATACCACTCATAGGTGGGAATTGAACAATGAGAACACTTGGACACAGGAAGGGGAACATCACACACTGAGGCCTGTCATGGGGTGAGGGGAGGGGGAAGGGATAGCATTAGGAGATACACCTAATGTAAATGACGAGTTAATGGGTGCAGCACACCAACATGGCACATGTATATATATGTAAGAAACCTGCACGTTGTGCACATGTACCCTAGAACATAAAGTATAATAAAAAAATTAAAAAGTAGTGCTAATATCCACAATATTTCATAAATATGGTCAACTTGTATCTTACCCAAGTGTAGATATGAAAATTAGCTTGTAAGGTGAAACTTGATTATGGAGAAACTTACCCATGGAAATTCCTTAGGTCAACTGTGAAGTCTGAAAGTCCATGGATTTATGTCTACAATTCTACATAATATTTTTTAAATATTAACATTTAAGATAATGAAGTTGAACTAATAAGAAACAAACATCTGTATGCCAATGTGTGAACACCAAAACCATTATGCCTTGAAGGAGAAATAGATGGAGGATTCTAAAAGACTTTCATGCTTGCCTTCAGGGTTTACTCCATTATATTTAATATTAAGCTTCTCTAGTTGTAACACATCAGTAGATTTGGTTTTTGTAAAAAATTCATAAGACATCCTTTTTTTTATTTTACAAAGTATAGAAGGCCCACTCTCTGCTACCACCTAACCCATGGCCTGGTACATAGTAGTTGTATTAGTCCATTTTCATACTGCTGATAAAGACATACCTGAAACTGGGCAATTTACAAAAGAAAAAGGTTTAATTGGACTTACAGTTCCACGTGGCTGAGGAAGCCTCACAATCATGGTGGAAGGCAAGGAGGAGTAAGTTACATCTTACATGGATGGCGGCAGGCAAAGAGAAGTTGTGCAGGAAAACTCTGCCTTGTAAAGCCATCAAATCTTGTGAGAATTATTCACTATCATGAGAACAACATGGGAAAAACCTGCCCCCATGATTCAATTATCTCCCATCAGATCCCTTCCACAACATGCGGGAATTATGGGAGTACAATTCAAGATGAGATTTGAGTGGGGACACAGAGCAAAACAATATCAATAGTGTTATTGGAAAAGGGGTCTTGATCCAGACCTCAGGAGAGGGTTCTTGGATCTCACACAGGAAGAAATTCAAGCCAAGTTGCAAAGTGCAGTAAAAGAGACAGTTTATTGAAAGCTACTTTGTTACCTTGTAGGGCACCCTCAGAAAAGCAAGAGAAGGAATGTAACATCTTTAAGATTTTCTTAAATAGGGGTATTGTCTATGTAAAGGCTAAATTAAGCACTTGCCTTCAGGGTTTACGCCATTTAAATAACAGGATGACAAAATTTATTATTCTATTGTCTTAAATAAAACTATCCTTGGCATTTTAGTCATTTCAGTGTGTGAGTACATCAAAGCATAACTGTTGCTATCTTGAAAGCATATATTGTTATTGGTATTGGATTCTCTGGATATTGGATATTCTCTGTTATAGTGGGAGTGCGTCCTTTCTGGTAGGTATCTTTAGGTTGTTTCCTCAACTATAAACATCTTATGACCATTGGTTGTGACTGTCAAGGGATGTGTGCCTTGTTAGTCTCAAGATGGAGCTGAACTTAAGATGGTGTTACTGTGGCTCTCCTAAGCTCCTGCTTTCCTAACAGTAGGTATTCAGTAAATGACAACTGTTCATTGACAAGTTGCAGAGAACGTGGTCCCCAGTTCCTTATCTTCACAAGCTGGAGTGTCTCACCATGGCACTACTGAGCAGCTGTCACTCTTATGCCACAGGTGAAATAGACAATGAAACTGACAACAAATTGATGGGTGCTTTGAAGCAGGAGTCCCATAGCAAATGCAGAGCCCAGGCAGGTAGCATAACTGAGGCAAGTGACTCAGGTGGGGACTTATGTAAACTAAAGAGGCCACATCTGCCTAAGAGGAGCAAGTGCTGTGCACTGAGCTCCAGCAGAAGATTGTCTTGTGAAGAGCCGTTTCCTTTCTGTCCCACTTCCATCCCAAAGAGTAAATCCTTCTTTTTACATAGAATGTCCCTATGTAGTTTTGTCTGAACTAAATAACAAAAGCAATGTCTCCAGCCTTGCTTCTCACAATCGTAGTCACCACTGAGACTTTATTGCAGGGTCCCAGACAGAGCACACAGTCAAGAGTTGTTCTCGGAAACCTTGTATGTGGAGGCCAGGAGACTGAGAGAATGGTGGTACCAGATAGACTCTCAAAAACCAGAGTGACAATTAATGCAGCAATAGAAAAACATGTGTATTATATGCAGATCCCAAGGGAGTCCATCAGTTTGTTCCCTGTGGTGAGATTTTACTGACGTCTGAAAAGATTCAAAGCCAAGACACATCTACTAAAATGAAAATGGAACGGACAAGAACACATACCTGGAGGATGAAATTACAAGAGCTGCTAATCTTGTGTTTCCAAGCACTGGCAAACCAGTGGCTGAGACTGATGGAACACTCTCTCTTCGTCTCATTATTTCTCACTGAAAAATTTTATGGAAATATGTTAGGTACAAAAAGAGACGAATAAGAGCGTAGAAATTTTTCCCTTCTCCAAAAGCATCCAGATTCACATCTACTCTTGAAACTAGCATGCTTGACCAAAAGGTGTTTGCTTTGTTATTGGGATGTTCTTGTAGCCCCAAATTGACAAGCTATGTTTCACACCTCCCTCTTTACAGTATACAGTACTTATTGTACTTGTTGATATAGAGGAGACAGGAAATATCCTAAAGAAGAGCTCATGGTACCATCTAAAAAGGCCTCCCCTTCTTTTCTCTTCCTATTTTTATTAGTTTTTATACTTTCTCCTCACTCCAACTAGGCTCGTCTCAGCTTGCAAACTTTGCAGACTAGGAATGCTTTTGGAAAGCCTAACTTGGAATGTTTGCTTGACTCAGGTGGGGTATAACAGAGTTTGGCCAGCTCTCATCCAGAGGAAGAGCTGCCCAAACGAACCCCAAGGAATGCCTCTCAGCATGCTGTCTGCAGTGGCGCGCCCAGCAGAAACACTATCCTGAGTGTTAACCCTTGAGGTACAGCCTTTTATTCTCCCAGTGGAACTTTATCCACTAAAATTGTTCCTTGTGAGTTTTATGGAGGACCATGTTTTGGATATAAAAATCAGTAAATTTTACAGTGAGTAAGGGATTTTTCTTTCTTTGTATCAGGTATGCTTAATTATTTTATCTTTTAAATAGAATCATTTCTCCCACAAAAATGGAATATATGACATAAATATATGTCATCAAATTATCAGTTTATGTAGCTCATAATGACATGACACTACAGAGGTTTATAAGAAATTAGTCAGGCAATGTGAAGCTATTGAATTTAAAGTATTTTTTAAAACCCTAAATTGTCTCTCTTTGCTGCATTGATCAGAAAAAAAAAATGGCAGTTATTCATAATAAGTTACCCCACCAATGCTTTAAAGGGTATCTTCTAATTAATATTTAAATAAATTCAGTTACATTTTCCTGTCATTATTTACTCCATGTAAATAAACTAGAGCAGCACTGTCCGTAAGACTCTAAGATAATGAAAATGATCAATGCTTTTTCTGTTTAATATGATAGCCACCAGCATCAAGTAGTTTTGAGTACTCAAAATGTGGCTAATATGACTGATAAACTAGATATTTAATTTAAGTTTAATGACTTTAAAGTTAAATTATTTAACCATATGTAGTTAGTGGCTATCATTTTGAGCAATGCAGGGCTACAGACTTGCTACTCAAAATGCAGCCACCTACAGGAAGCATCATCTTCACTTGGAAACTTGTTAGAAGTGCAACTTTCTGGTCCCACCTCAGGACCACTAAATCACAATCTGTATTTTAATAAGACCCTCCAACAATGTGTGTGTGCATTAAAATTTGAGATCTAGAAGGGTAGTATCTCAACACTGGCTACACTGGTAATATTCAGTTACTCTTGAAAGTACCTAAGAGCCTTTCAGGGGGTTAATGTGCTCAAAATATTTTCAAAATAAAATTAAAAGCCACTGCCTTTTTCGTTGTTTCAGCATTTGCATTGATAGTACAAAAGCAATGGAGGATAAAACCTTGAGCACTTCAGCATGAATCAAAGCACTGGTACCAAACTATAGAAGTAGTCATGAATTTATTTACTGCCACACACTTGCAGGAGAAAAGAGGGCGGTGCGGTTACACTTTAAAATGTCCTTGATGATACAGCCAAATGCACTTATTTTCTTAAGCCTTGACCACTGAAAACAAGTTTTTTAATACTCTGTGGTTAAAAAAAAAAATGTATAAAGTGTTACCACTGCAAATGGAATTAAGATTTTAGAAATACAGTGTTTGCCTCTAGAATCTGGCATCTTCCTACTGCTGCAAGACTTTTCTTTGAGATTGATGGTGATATTAACAACTGCGTTTAAAAGGTCTGCATAATTCAGGAGATCAATATTTTTTAAGTGACTAATGTATGAACAAAAGATCTATTCAAAAAGCAGGATGAGATAATAAATTTTAATGTAACAGAGTGCATGTTTATTGATATGCTTTCAGATTTCTGCATTGCATATAACCTTTAAGAAACTGCCACTTGTTAAGATTTGATGTAGTAACAAAAACAAAAACAAAAACAAAAAACCACAATTGTCTGAAAATCTTAAAATACTCCTATTTTCCAACTATGAGCCTGAATTTTCTTTGCATGGTTCAACCTAAACAATATAGCAGAATACAGAAGCAGGCATCTTCTACCAAGCTGTACATTAAAGAAATTTGCAAAAAAAGAAAAGCAATGCTATTCTTTAACTAATTTTTTTTGTCTTGGAAATCATAGTTACTTTTCTTTAAAATATTATATATATTAATACATAAGGCACTCATTGTTATTTTAAAGGAAATTCTATTTTTTAAAAAATTTTCAAGTTTCGAGTATGATAAAAGTTGATAGATACACTCCCAGAGACAAAAGCTGTAAGGAATTCTAAGACAACAAGTTTGAGTGCTGCTGACTTACAGGATGCCTTAATAAGATAGAAGAGAATCAAAGCTGAGAATCACTATTCCCTCCACCCAAAAGCTGGGTATTGACTGCTCCCAATGACTCAGAAGTAAAAAAAAAAAAAAAAAAACAAAACAAAAAAAAAACACTAGACATTCTTAGAAGAGAAAATGTGGTGTATCCTCAGACAGAATTGTCCTGAGGGATATTTCTCAGACAGAAGGAGCAAACAGATAATAGGAAATAGAAGCGTTCATGGAGCCAGGAGATGTTGAAAAGGAAGGCAGTAGTTTGCTTGTAAATTCTTTCTGTATCTGCCAGATTGTCAGAGAATTCCTCTAAAACTCAAAAAATGCTTTTCAGGAGTGGGTTTCTTATGGAAATTGGTCATCTAGAATGAAGCAAACAGAAATGTGCACTGGTGGAGGGTGGTAGGGGAAATCCTAGCTGATATTTGAGGAACATATGAAGATCCATTTCTAAAAAATACTAGATATACAACTAATATTGTATAGTTACCAATGGAGCATGCCCTCCACATCGCTGACTCTCACACTCCATCATATATATTTATATTCTAAAGAAAAGTGGAAATACAACTCAGATTTTGTAGTTACCAGTGGAACATGCCAATTGCTCACTCATTCTCCATCATGTGTATTTATTTTCAAGGTTGTGTTTAGTAATTTAGGGAATAGATTAGTCTACAGTAATTTTCTGTGGTTAGATTTTTAGCTGTCAGCAATGATGTGTGATTAGTTTGTATGAAGAAGCACCCACAGAGGAGACTTGCTGGGTAGTCTCACCTCATCCCACAGGGAGTGAGAGGCGAAGTTACCTTGTAAAGATCAAGGATTCACAACTCTTCTTGTCACTTACCAGCTATTACACCCTTAATACTCTGTGTGGTTCCTGCCCCCGAGTTAGACTAATTAAAAATTATTAACACGTGGACAAATTATTTGACTGCAATGTGAAAGTATCTCAGAATGCAAACATTGAAAAACTGGTAATTTACAGATACACAATATTATTCCAAGTGCCTTAGTGAAGATTAAAATCCTTGAGTTTTTGTCATTCTTTTGCTCTAAAATCTTCCTACTCTTCTCACCTGCCCCTTCCCCCACCCTTAGTATTGAATTTTCGTTGGTTAGAAAGTTAAGCAGCAAAAAGATAGACAAGCCTTTAAAAAGCTTCAAAAAAATCACTTGGAGAATACAGGTAACATCAGATGCTGAAAAGAAACAACCCTAGCAAAGATTTGAAACTCTGAAGAAAAAGCAAAGTTAATTTCTAAAAAAATTGGAAAAGAGCTTGCATAGTATTTTGAAAATCCACATTTCCATAGGGAAGAAAAGAATTACAGTTCTGAGCTCAGCTACCTATTTGCCTCTCAGAGTAGCATGTTTACTATTATGCCAAATTATGTAGCATAAAAAGTGACAGATTTTGTTAGTCTTACAGCCCAGAACTTCAAGTCTTGTCAGAAAATATAGATAGATAGATAGATAGATAGATAGATAGATAGATAGATAGATAGATAAACAGACAGACAGGTAGACAGATGTGCTCTTGTCCCCTCCCACCTCCAGGATCCCTGCTGCTAGTCCAGCCCTAACGTGTACCACAATTCTGACAAGGATTCTTGAGAAAATATCTGAATTTATTGGTGTACTACAGGATGGAGTGTGCTGTAATGTTACATCAGAAGCCAGAACAATCTGAAGTTGAACTTTTGAGCAACTAGTTGTACAACTGGAAAACCTATTTTTCTACTGTGATTGGATTGTTTTCAGTTTGTTTATTCATCTGATTGCAAGCAGCTGAGTTTCACACCTTCCCATGAAGCAAAAAGCAAGTATTTTCTTGCCCCTCAAATTCCTAGGATTTCTTTTAAAAAGAAAAAAAATATATAATTTGAAGAAAATAAATGTGTTAGATTTTCCTCATCACCTAAGAAGAATGACAGTGCTGGAATTTGCATTGCTAGATTATTCTAATATATTTTTAAAAAGAGTAATTTGTCATCATATCCGTTTCATGAGTGTTTATTTTTGTATTAATAATTAAGTATGCCATAGGGTCAAAGGAGAGCAGGTAGTATGTCCACCACCACTCCCCATACAATATGATGACCCTGGACTCACTCACTAGTACAACAAAGTCATCCTATTTCCCAGAGAGAATTAAAAATTCAGAGACAAATGATAGATTGGGAAAACTAGTTGTGCACAATATTTCAAGAGATTAATTTTGCAACATGATAAAAATCTACAAATAAAAAGGGCAAGTAACTTAATATAAGAAAATAAGCAAACCCTATGAATTAAGAATGTACAAACTAATATATAAAGAAGGCAAATAAGCAAATGAAAATATGCTCCAGCCCACTGGAACAAAAAAAATTTCAAATTAAAATAACAATGTGATATAAGTTGCCACCCATCAGATTGGTAACAATGAAAAAGAGTGATGGTATTCTAGTCTACTAAGAACACAGAGCATTATCATCATTTGCCACAACATTTTTGCAAAATCTAATGATGATTAACATATACACACATTTGACTCATTTAGCCCACTTTTGGCACCTGCCATGACAACCCATAGAAAAATTCCATATATATGCATATTTATTATAGTACTTTATAGCACAACACACACACACACACACACACCCTGAGAACAATCTGAAAGTCCTTCAATAGTGGAAAGGTTGATTACATTACAGCATATTGTACTGAGGAATAATATGTAGCTATGAAAAGATTGGATTAAATCTTTATGATTCTAAAACTGGAGTGTTGTCTATGATGTATTATTAAATAAAAATGCAAGTTGCAAAGTAATAGGTGAGGTACTATTATCCCCTTTAAAAACAAGAAAACAGCTTTTCTGTGAATATAACTTTATCTGTGTTTGTCTTACAGAAAGATATACAAAGAAATTCACACTAATTTATTAACAATGGTTACCATAGTAGAAGGTAGGAGTGGACAAGAGATGAATTGCGTTATTTAATTTTCTATATACCTATTATTTTTAAAGCTTATAATATTTTGAGCTTCCTATTTATTCAACTGAGTCTTCTTCTCTACTAAGGGGTCCTTGCTTGTTCTTCTTTGTAAGCCCACACACGGTATATGTTAAGAAATGTGAAGGAAGATACCTTTGGCTCTCTTTGACCCTTCTGAGGGTAAAGGAAAGAAAAACTTGTAAACAGAGAAGCAACAATATTTCAATTGTGGCATATGATTCAGAACATGAAAGTGGTAACCAAAACATTCAGTTTTCTCCCAAATTTGAGAAAAGTTAATTGCAGCATCGATGTTCCAAAAGCAATTAGCAGATTTGTACTGGTAATCAACGTTTTTCTGATTTTGTGGTAGTCAGTTCCAGCTTCAATCAACAAAAAGATATTGGAAATTTCCCATTCTCCTTTCTTCAGCACCATCTAAATATACTGACCTTCTGGTACTCTATCCTCCAACAACTAAATTCCTTTGTAGCTCTTGAAACATGCCTTGATTGTCCCAGTTCTGGATTTTCATGCATATGTTCCCCATATTTGAAACTCTCCTCTCCTCCCCTTTCCCACATCACTCATTCCTCGTTCGGGCCTCAGAATAGAAAATCACCTTCTCTAGAAAGCTCTCTTAGGCAAAATACTAAATTATGAGCCTCTGCTCATGCTCTCCTAACACCCTATTCTGACCTTCTCATGCCATAGTATTCACCATAAATGCTATTTTAATTATTAGTTGCCTAGCTACCAAATTCAGCTCCCTGAGGGCAAGAACCAAGTCTGTATTGTTCTTTGTTGTAGCCCCAGTATCTGGAACATGTGAGGCACACTGTAGTAATAATAATATTGGTTTAATGCTTATGTTGTGTCAGTCTCTGGGCTAAAGACTTCATACACATTGTCTTATTTAATCTAGTGATAACACCTAATCCTATACTATTCTGTCTCTTTATGAGCATGTATATTTGTCAGATGCTATCTATAATAATAATCTCTAGTCTCTGTTTTTCCTCTAAAATATACTGCGCTCTGACCCCATCAAAACCCAGTCTTTTTTTTTTTTTTGAGATACAGTTCCTTGTGCTAACATAACAAATAAACAAACAAAAAAAATTATGTAAAATCCATGTCATGGGACATGTATTTTCATGGGGCATACAATAAAAAACAATGCCTTAAGCCCACAACTGATGCCCTCTTCAAAGTGCCATCTCCTGGCTGGAGGCCAACAAACACAAAACCAGCGCACTTAACAAAAATACAATCAACGACCCTTACAGAGCCTACTTCATTCCCCTGCTACCTCTATCGGAGCAGGTGCTGATATCAACAGCTGAGAGACCTGAAGACAGATCACACCCCAGGACTCTTTGCAGACACTCTCCAGTACCAACCTGAAGCCTGGTAGCTCCAAATTCCAAACAATTCGGCTCTCAGGAAGCTCCATCATTAGAGGAAAGGGCAGAGCACCACATTAAGGGAGCACCCTGTGGGTTAAAAGAATCTGAAGAGCAGCCCTTGAGTCCCAGAACTTCCCTCAGACATATTCTACCCAAATGAGAAGGAACCAGAAAAACAACTCTGGTAATAACATAACAGGGATCTTCAACACTCCAAAAAGTCACACTAGCTCACCAGCAATGGATTCAAACCAATATGCAATCTTTGAATTGCCAGAAAAAGAATTCAGAAGGTTGACTATTAAGCCAATCAAGGAGGCAACAGAAAAAGGTAAAGTTCAACTCAAAGAAATTTAAAAAAAAAGGATACAGGATATGAATGGAAAAATTATCCAGTGAAATAGATAGCAGAAAAACAATCACAGCTACTGAAAATGAAGGACACACTTAGAGAATTGCAAAATGCACTGGAAAGGCTCAGAAACAGAATCAAACAAGTAGAACAAAAAACTTCAGAGCTTGAAAACAAAGCTTTCAAATTAACTCAATCTGACAAAGACAAGAAAAAGAAAAGAATTTAAAAAATTAACAAAGCCTCCAAGAAGCTTGGGACTATGTTAAACATCCAAACGTAAGAATGATTGGTGTTCCTGAGGAAGAAGAGAAATGTAAAAGTTTGGACAACATATTTGAGGGAATAATCAAGGAAAACTTCCCAGGCCTTGCTAGAGATCTAGACATCCAAATACAAGAAGCTCAAAGAACACCTGGGAAATTCAATATAAAAAGATCATCACCTAGGCAAATAGTCATCAGGTTTTCTAAAGTGAAGATGAAGGAAAAAATATTAAGAGCTAAGAGGCAAGAGCATCAGGTAACCTATAAAGGGAAATCTATCAGGTTAACAGCGGATTTCTCAGCAGAAATCCTACAAGCTAGAAGGAAATACTACAAGCTATCGTTAGCTTCCTTAAAGCAATTATCAGCTAAGAATTTTGTATCCGGCAAAACTAAGCTTCATAAATGAAGAAGAAGTGCAGTCTTTTTCAGACAAACGAACACTGAGAGAATTCACCACTACCAACCCAGCACTACAAGAACTGCTAAAAGGAGCTCTAAATCTTGAAAAGAAAAAATACTCAAAATACACCAAAATAGAATCTCCTTAAAACATAAATCTCCCAGGACCAAACCAAAAAAGAGCCCACATTGCCAAGACAATCCTAAGTCAAAAGGACAAAGCTGGAGGCGTCACACTACCTGACTTCAAACTATACTACAAGGCTACAGTAACCAAAACAGCATGGTACTGGTACCAAAACAGAGATATAGACCAATGGAACAGAACAGAGTCCTCAGAAATAATACCACACATCTACAGCCATCTGATCTTTGACAGACCTGAAAAAAACAAGAAATGGGGAAAGGAGTCCCTATTTAATAAATGGTGCTGGGAAAATTGGCTAGCCATAAGTAGAAAGCTGAAACTGGATCCTTTCCTTACCCCTTATACGAAGATTAATTCAAGATGGATTAGAGACTTAAATGTTAGACCTAATACCATAAAAACCCTAGAAGAAAATCTACGTAGTACCATTCAGGACATAGGCATGGGCAAGGACTTCATGTCTAAAACACCAAAAGCAACGGCAGCAAAAGCCAAAATTGACAAATGGGATCTCATTAAAGAGCTTCTGCACAGCAAAAGAAACTACCACCAGAGTGAACAGGCAACCTACAGAATGGGAGAAAATTTTTGCAATCTACTCATCTGACAAACGGCTAATATCCAGAATCTACAAAGAACTCAAACAAATATACAAGAAAAAAACAAACAACCCCATCAAAAAGTGGGCAAAGGATATGAACAGACATTTCTCAAGACATTCATACAGCCAACAGACACATGAAAAAATGCTCTCATCACTCACCATCAGAGAAATGCAAATCAAAACCACAATGAGATACCATCTCACACCAGTTAGAATGGCAATCATTAAAAAATCAGGAAACAACAGGTGTTGGAGAGGATGTGGAGAAATAGGAACACTTTTACACTGTTGGTGGGATTGTAAACTAGTTCAACCATTATGGAAAACAATATGGCAATTCCTCAAGGATCTAGAACTAGATGTACCATATGACCCAGCCATCCCACTACTGGGTATATACCCAAAGGATTACAAATTATTCTACTGCAAAGACACATGCACACGTATGTTTATTGCAGCACTATTCACAATAGCAAAGACTTGGAATCAACCCAAATGTCCATCTGTGACAGACTGGATTAAGAAAATGTGGCACATATACACCACGGAATACTATGCAGCCATAAAAAAGGATGAGTTTGCGTCCTTTGTAGGGACATGGATGCAGCTGGAAACCATCATTCTTAGCAAACTATCACAAGAACAGAAAACCAAACACCGCATGTTCTCACTCATAGGTGGGAACTGAACAATGAGGAAACCTGGACTCGGGAAGGGGAACATCACACACTGGGGACTATCATGGGGAGGGGGGAGGGGGGAGGAATTGCATTGGGGAGTTATACATGATATAAATGATGACTTGATGGGTGCTGACGAGTTGATGGGTGCAGCACACCAACATGGCACAAGTATACATATGTAACAAACCTGCACGTTATGCACATGTACTCTAGAACTTAAAGTATAATAAAAAAAAAAAAAAAAACAACAAAAAAAAAACAAAAAAAAAAACAAGGTATTCAGGCAACAAACAGCATGATGAATAAAATAATACCTCATGTCTCAAGACAAACATTGAATGCAAATGGCCTACATGCTTCACTTAAAAGATACAGAACGGCAGAATGGATAAGAATTCACCAACTAAGTAGCTTCTGTCTTCAAGAGACTCACCTGACACATGAGGTGAGTCTCACATAAACTTAAGGTAAAGTGGTGGAAAAATATATTCCATGCAAAGGGACACCAAAAGTGAGCAGGAATGGCTATTTTAATATCAGACAAAACAAACTTTAAAGGAACAGCTATTAAAAAAACAAAAAGGGACATTATATAATGATTTTAAAAGCTAGCCCAACAGGAAAATATCACAATACTAAATATGTATGCACCTAACACTGGAACTCCCAAATTTATAAAACAATTACTACTAGACCTAAGAAATGAGAATAGACAGTAACACAATGATAGTGGCAGACTTTAATACTCCACTGACAGCACTAGATAGGTCTTCAAGACAGAAAGCCAACGAAGAAACAATGGGCTTAAACTATTGCCTAGAAAAAATGGACTGAACAGATATTTACAGAACATTCTACCCAATAACTGAAGAGTATACTTTTTCTTCATCAGCACATATAATATTCTCCAAGATAGACCATACGGTAGGCCACAAAACAAGTCTCAACAAATTTAAGAGAATCAAAATTATAGCAAGTACTTTCTTAGGCCACAGTAGAATAAAATTCAAAATCAATGCCACAAGGAACACTCAAATCCATGCAAATATATGGAAATTAGTAAACTGCTCCTGCATAATCATTGAGTCAACAATGAAATCAAGACGAAAATTTAAAAATTATATCAACTAAATGATAATAGTGACACAACCTATCAAAACCTATGAGAAAGAGCAAAGATAGTGCTAAGAAGAATGTTGATAACATTGAATACTTACATCAACATGTTTGAAAGAGCACAAATAGACACTCTAAGGTTACATCTCAAGCAGCTAGAGAAACAAGAACAAACCAAACCCAAACACAGCAGAAGAAAAGAAATAACTAAGATCAGAGCAGAACTAAACGAAATTGAAACAAACAAAAACAAGACAAAAGATAAATTAAACAAAAAGGTAGTTCTTTGAAAAGATAAATAAAATTGACAGACCATTAGTGAGATTAACCAAGAAAAGAAGACAGAAGATCCAAATAAGCTCAATTAGAAACAAAAAGGGAGATATTATGATCAATACCATAGAAATACAAAAGATCATTCAAGGCTACTATGAACACCTTTAAATGCACAAACTAGGAATCCTACAGCAGATGGATAGTTTCCTGGAAATATGCAACCTTCCTAGATTAAACCAGGAAGATATAGAATCTCTGAACAGACCAATAATAAGCAGCAAGATTGAAATAGTAATTAAAAGATTACCCCCAAAAATGTCCAGGACCAGATGAATTCAAAGCTGAATTTTATTAAACATTCAAAGAAAAATTGATACCATTCCTATTGACCCTATTCTAAAAGACAGAGAAACAGTGAATCCTCCCTAAATCATTCTGTGAAGCCAGTATTATCTTAATACCAAAACCAGGAAAAATCATAATAAAAACGAAAACTTCAGGCCAGTATCTCTGATGCACGTAGATGCAGAAATCCTCAACAAAATAGTAGCTAACTGAATCCAACAGCTTATCAAAAAGACAATCCACAATGACCATGTGGATTTCATACCATGGATGCAGAGAGGGTTTAACATCTGCAAGTCAATAAATGCGATATACAACATAAACAGAATTAAAAACAAAAAT
Source organism: Rhinopithecus roxellana (assembly GCF_007565055.1). Taxonomy (NCBI): domain Eukaryota; kingdom Metazoa; phylum Chordata; class Mammalia; order Primates; family Cercopithecidae; genus Rhinopithecus; species Rhinopithecus roxellana. Next base: position 182,483,530 of record NC_044550.1, on the reverse strand, counting down.
CACATGATCATCACAATAAATGCAGAAGAATCACTTGGCAAAACCCAGCATCCCTTTATGATTAAAATCCTCAACAGAATCAGTATAGAAGGGACATGCCTTAAGGTAATAAAAGCCATCTATGACAAACTCACATCCAACACTATACTGAATGGGGAAAAGTTGAAAGTATTCTCCCTGAGAACTGGAACAAGACAAGAGTGCCCACTTTCACCACCTCTATTCAACATAATACTAGAAGTCCTAGCCAGAGCAGACAAAAGAGAGAAATAAAAGGCATCCAAATTGGTAAAAAGGAAGTCAAACTGTCACTGTTTGCTGATGTCAGGATTGTATACCTAGAAAACCCTAATGACTCATCCAAAAAGCTCCTAGAACTGGTAAATGAATTCAGCAAAATTTCAGGATACAAAATTAATGTACACAAATCAGTAGCCCCGCTATACACCAACAGCAATGAAGCTGAGCATCAAATCAAGAACTCAAATTTAAGAGAATTTACTGCAGAAGAAATAAAATACTCAGGAAATACATAACCAAGGAGGGAAAAGAGCTCTATGAGGAAAGCTACAATACACTGCTGGAAGAAATCATAGACAATACAAAAAAAATAGAAACACATCCTATGTTATGGATGAGTAAAATCAATACTATGAAAATGACCATACTGCAAAAAGCAATCTACAAAATTCCATGCAATTCTCATCAAAATACCACCATCATTCTTCACAGAACTAGAAAAAAATTGTATGAAACCAATAAAGAGCCCACATAGCCAAAGCAAGACTAAACAAAAAGAACAAATCTGATAGCATCACATTACCCAACTTCAAACTATACTGTAAGACCGTAGTCACCAAAGCAACATGGTACTTGTATGAAAATATGCACATAGACCAATAAAACAGAATAGAGAACCCAGAAATAAAGCCAAATACTTACATTAAATGATCTTTGACAAAGCAAACAAAAATATAAAGTGGGGGAAAGGACATCCTCTGCAACAAATGATGCTGGGATAATTGGCAAGCCACATGTAGAAAAATGAAACTGGATCCTCATCTCTCATCTTATACAAAAATCAACTGAAGATGGATCAAAGACTTAAATCTAAGACCTGAAACCATAAAAATTCTAGAAGATAACATTGGAAAAGCCTTTCTAGACATTGGCTTAGGCAAAAACTTCATTACCAAGTACCCAAACGTAAATGCAACAGAAATGAAGATAAATAGATGGAACTTAATTAAACTAAAAAGTTTCTGCATAGCAAAAGAAATAATCAGCATGAGAGAAAATCTTCACAAACTATACATCCAACAGAGGACTAATATCCAGAATCTACAAGGAACTCAAACAAATTAGCAAGATAAAAACAAACAATCTCATCAAAAAGTAGGCCAAGGCAATGAAGAGACAGTTCTGAAAAGAAGATATAAAAATGGCCAACAAATGAAAAAAATGCTCAACATCACTACTTACCAGGGAAATGCAAAGCAAAACCACAATGCAATACCACTTTACTCCTGCAAGAATGACCATAATCAAAAATTCAAAAAATATTAGATGTTGGCAAAAATGTGGTCGAAAAGGAACACTTTTACACCGTTGGAGGTAATGTAAACTAGCAAAACCACTATGGAAAACAGTGTGGAGATTCCTTAAAGAACTGAAAGTAGACTTACCATTTGATACAGTAATCCCATACTGAGTATCTACTCAGAGGAAAAGAAGTCACTATACAAAAAAGATACTTCCATACCCATGTTTCTAGCAACACAATTTGCAATTGCAAAAATATGCAACCACCCCAAATTCCCATCAATCAATGAGTAGATAAAGGAAATGTAACATATATATATACACACACATATGTATGCCATGGAATACTACTTAATAAAAAGGAACAAAATAATGGCTTTTGGAGCAACCTGGATGAAACTGGAGAGCATCATTCTAAGTGAAGTAACGCAGGAACGATCCAAACATCATAAATCCTCACACATAAGTGGGAGCTAAACTGTGTGGTTGCAAAGGCATAAGAATGATACAACGGACTCTGGGGAAAGGATTTGAGTTGGGTGAGGGATAAAAGACTACACATTGGGTACAGCATACATTGCTCAGGTGATGGGTGCACCAAAGTCTCAGAAATCGACACTAAAGGACTTATTCATGTAACCAAACACCACCTGTTTCCCAAAACCCTATTAAAATAAAATAAAGAAAGAAAGAAATATTAAAAAAAAAAAAAAAAAAAAAAAGAGGGAGAGAAATAGATACTGTCAAATGAGTATGGAATAGCTAAGCAAGGTGGGCAAACTTTATACCTCCATCCTGCCATCTAGTGGTAAGAGGTCCCTCTGGCACAGGATTCCCTTGTACTGGTTGGTGGTCTGGGGATTGGGGACCCCCGCACTACAGGTTCTATGGCCTGTTAGGAACCTGGCCAGACAGCAGGAAGTGAGCAGCAGACCAGCAAGCATTACCGCCTGAGCTCTGCCTCCTGTCAGATCAGTGGCAACATTAGATTCTCACAGAAGCATGAACCCTATTGTGAACTGCACATGAGAGGGATCTAGGTTGTACACTCCTTATGAGATTCTAATGCCTCCTGATGATCTAAAGTGGAACAGTTTCATCCCCAAACCATCCCACTCCAGCCCACTCTCTGTCCGTGGAAGAATTGTCTTCCAAGAAACTGATCCCTGGTGCCAAAAAGATTGTGGAGAACATTGCTATAGCAAGTTATTCAGCTGCTCTACATCTGACTTCTGTTCATTTCACAGAGAAGGCTTTCTCACTCATTATTTCATTTACTTCTTGAGGGAGAGCTGTGAGAAAAGTAGCTTTCTCTCTGTTTTACAGATGAGGAAACTGAGGCCCAAACAGATTAAATGATTTGCACATAGTCAAATGGATCTGAAAGGAGAGAGCAAGGACATATTCCATATTCCATGTGGTGGTGTATGCATAGTGTATTGAGAAATTCAGGGTAGTGATCAGCTCTTCCACTCACCCCAGGACAGATAAACTAAATACAGAGAAATCTTCACATGGTAACTAAAGGATGCACTCACCCATATCCTTCATACGAAAAACAAATTTAAATAACAACAATAAATAAAAATAAAACAACAATGGTAAAAAACCTGGAAACAAATAGCACAGTCATCACCTCAGTGATATTATGATAGCCCACAGCAAGGAAAACATAAAGTTTAGGAACTAAAAATAACCTTAGGTAACTACTAACTCAACTACCTTCACTTTATAGTTGAAGGAAATATGGGAAAAAATCCAAATGGCTTTGCTTGGTTCCAGAGTGAGATAGAGTGAGTCAGTGTGAGAACCAAAGTGTCTGTCTCCTCTGCTTGTTCTTGTTTGAGAAGTTTTGTTTTTTGTTTTGTTTCATTTTTTTTTTTTTTAGACAGGGTCTTGCTCTTTCAGCCAGGCTGGAGTGTAGTGGTGCAATCTTGACTCACTGTAGCCTTGGCTCCAGCAATTCTCCTGCCTCAGCCTCCTGAGTGGCTGGCACCACAGGTTTGCATCACCACATCTAGTTATTTTATCATCATTATTATTATTATTTGTAGAGACAAGGTCTCATTATGTTGCCCATATTGGTCTTGAACTCCTGAGCCCAAGTAATCCTCCCGCCTTGGTCTTCTAAAATGCTGAGATTAGAGGTGTGAGCCACTGAGGCTGGTAGAACTTCTTGACATCAAGAATCAATTATTTGTTTTTAAATATTTCTGGAGGGAGGAGCAAGGGAGAACAAAAGAGGGAAGTAAGAAAGGAAGGAACTAAAACCAATTTCTCACAATTTTTATTCTTGTATCTTTTTTTATGACATAATAAATAAGACCATGTATTAGCCTGTTTTCACTTTGCTATAAAGAATGGCCTGACACTGGGTGATCTATAAAGGACAGGGGTCCAATTGGCTCACAGTTCAGCACAGCTAGGGAGGCCCCAAGAAACTTACAATCATGGCAGAAGGTGAAGGGGAAACAACACACCTTCTTCGCATGGCAACAGGAATGAGAATGAACACAGGAAGAACTCACCAAACTTATAAAATCATGATATTTCATGAGAATTCACTCATATCATGAGAACAGCATGAGGGAACTACCCCCATGATTCAACCACCTCCATCTGGTCTCTCCCTTGACATGTGGGGATTATGGGAATTATGGGGATTACAATTCAAGATGATATTTGGGTGGGGACACAAAGCCTAACCATACCATTCTGCCCCTGGCCCCTCCCAAATCCCATGTCACTTTCACGTATCAAAACAAATCATGCCTTCAGTTCCCCAAAGTCTGAATTTTTTCTAGCATTAACCCAAAGCCCAAGTCCAAAGTGTCATCTGAAACAAGGCAAGTCCCTTCTGCCTATAGGCCTATAAAATCAAAAGCAAATTAGTTACTTCCTAGATACAGTGGGGCTGCAAGCATTGGGTAAATACATACATTCCAAATGGGAGAAATTGGGCTACAGGCCCCATGCAAGTCTGGTATCTAGCAAGACAGTCATTAAATCTTAAAACTCTGAAATGCTCTCCTTTGACTCCATGTCTTGCATCCAGGTTACGCCGATGAGAGAGGTAGGTTCCCATGGACTTGGGCAGCTCCACCCCTGTGGCTTTGCAGGGTACAAACCCCCTTAGCTGCTTTCATGGGCTGGCATTGACTCTCTGTGGCTTTTCCAGGTACACAATGCAAGCTGTCAGTGAATACACCATTCTGGGGTCTACAGGGTGATGGCCCTTCTCCCACAGCTCCACTAGGCAGTTTCCCAGTGGGGGCTCTGTATGGGGGCTTCCAGCCCACATTTTATTTTTCTGGACTTCCCTAGCAGAGGTTCTCCATGAAGGCTACACCCTTGCAGCAAACCTCTGCCTGGACATCCAGGCCTTTTCATACACCCTCTGATATCTAGGCAGAGATTCTCAAACCTCAGTTCTTGACTTTTGCACACCCACAGGCCCAACACCATTTGAAAGCCACAAAGGCTTGTGGCCTGCACCTTCTGAAGGAACAGCCTGAGCTGTAGGTTGGCCCCTCCAAGCCATGGCTGGGATGCAGGGCACCACGTCCTGAGAATACAAAAAGCAGCAAAGCCCTGAACCTGACCCAGGAAACCATTTATTTTTCCTAGGCCTCTAGTACTGTGATGGGAGGGTCTACCATGAAGACCCCTGATATGTTCTGGAAACATGTTCCTCATTTCCTCAGTGATTAACATTTGATTCCTTGTTACTTATGCAAATTTCTGCAGCTGGCTTGAAATTCCCCTCAGAAAATGGACTTCTTGTTTCTATCACATTGTCAAGCTGCAAATTTTCTAAAGTTTTAGGATCTGCCTCCCTTTTAAATACAATTCCAGATAATCCCTTTGTGAATGCATGAAACTGAATGCCTTTTTTGGTGGGTAGGCTATTAATTATTGCCTCAATTTCAGAGCCTGCTATTGGTCTATTCAGGGATTCAACTTCTTCCTGGTTTAGTCTTGGGAGGGTGTATGTGTCCAGGAATTTATCCATTTCTTCTAGATTTTCTAGTTTATTTGCATAGAGGTGTTTATGGTATTCTCTGATGGTAGTTTGTATTTCTGTGGGATCGGTGGTGATATCCCCTTTATCATTTTTTATTGCATCTATTTGATTCTTCTCTTTTCTTCTTTATTAGTCTTGCTAGTGATCTATCTATTTTGTTGATCTTTTCAAAAACCCAGCTGCTGGATTCACTGATTTTTTGAAGGGTTTTTTCTGTCTCTATCTCCTTCAGTTCTGCTCTGATCTTAGTTATTTCTTGCCTGCTGCTAGTTTTTGAATTTGTTTGCTCTTGCTTCTCTAGTTCTTTTAATTGTGGTGTTGGGATGTCGATGTAAGATCTTTCCTGCTTTCTCTTGTGGGCTTTTAGTGCTATAAATTTCCCTCTACACACTGCTTTAAATGTGTCCCAGAGATTCTGGTATGTTGTGTCTTTGTTCTCATTGGTTTCAAAGAACGTCTTTATTTCTGCCTTCATTTTGTTATTTACCCAGTAGTCATTCAGGAGCAGGTTGTACAGTTTCCATGTAGTTGTGTGGTTTTGAGTGAGTTTCTTAATCCTGAGTTCTAGTTTGATTGCACTGTGGCCTGAGAGACAGTTTGTTATAATTTCTGTTTTTTACATTTGCTTAGGAGTGCTTTACTTCCAACTATGTGGTCAATTTTGGAATAAGTGCAATGTGGTGCTGAGAAGAATATATATGCTGTTGATTTGGGGTGGAGAGTTCTGTAGATGTCGATTAAGTCCACTTGGTGTAGAGCTGAGTACAAGTCCTGAATATCCTTGTTAATTTTCTGTCTTGTTGATCTGTCCAATGTTGACAGTGGGATGTTAAAGTCTCCTATTATTATTGCGTGGGAGTCTAAGTCTCTTTGTAGGTCTCTAAGGACTTGCTTTATGAATCTGGGTGCTCCTGTATTGGGTGCATATATATTTAGGATAGTTAGCTCTTCTTGTTGAATTGATCCCTTTACCATTATGTAATGTCCTTCTTTGTCTATTTTGATCCTTACTGGTTAAAGTCTGTTTTATCAGAGGATAGGATTGAAACCCCTGCTTTTTTCATTTTCCATTTGCTTGGTAGATCTTCCTCCATCCCATTATTTTGAGCATATGTGTGTCTCTAAGTCAAGGACCAGACAGATTCACTGCCGAATTCTACCAGAGGTACAAAGAGGAGCTGGTACCATTCCTTCTGAAACTATTCCAATCAATAGAAAAAGAGGAAATCCTCCCTAACTCATTTTATGAGGTCAGCATCATCCTGATACCAAAGCCTGGCAGAGACACAACAACAAAAAAGAGATTTTTAGACCACTACCCCTGTTGAATATGGATACAAAAATCCTCAGTAAAATACTGGTTAACTGAATTCAGCAGCACATCAAAAAGCTTATCTACCACGATCAAGTTGGCTTCATCCCTGGGATGCAAGCCTGGTTCAACATATACAAATCAATAAATGTAATCCATCATATAAACAGAACCAAAAGAAAAAAACCACGTGATTATCTCAATAGATGCAGAAAAGGCCTTCAACAAAATTCAACAGCCCTTCATGCTAAAAACTCGCAATAAACTAGGTATTGATGGGACGTATCTCAAAATAATAAGAATTATTTGTGACAAACCCACAGCCAGTATCATACTGAATGGGCAAAAACTGGAAGCATTCCCTTTGAAAATTAGCACAAGACAGGGATGCCCTCTCTCACCACTCCTATTCAATATAGTGTTGAAAGTTCTGGCCAGGGCAATCAGGCAGAAGAAAGAAATAAAGGGTATTCAATTAGGAAAAGAAGAATTCTAATTGTCCCTGTTTGCAGATGACATGATTGTATATTTAGAAAACCCCATTTTCTCAGCCCAAAATCTCCTTAAGCTGATAAGCAACTTCAGCAAAGTCTCAGGATATAAAATCAATGTGCAAAAATCACATGCATTCCTATACACCAATAACAGCCAAACAGAGAGCCAAATCATTAGTGAACTCCCATTCACAATTACTTCAAAGAGAATAAAATACCTAGGAATCCAACTTATAAGAGATGTGAAGGGCCTCTTCAAGGAGAACTACAAACCACTGCTCAACAAAGTAAAAGAGGACACAAACAAATGGAAGAACATTCCATGCTCATGGATAGGAAGAATCAATATTGTGAAAATGGCCAGAGCGCCCAAGGTAATTTATAGATTCAATGCCATCCCCATCAAGCTACCAATGACTTTCTTCACAGAATTGGAAAAAACTACTTTAAAGTTCATATGGAACAAAAGAAGAGCTTGTATTGCCAAGACAATCCTAAGCAAAAAGAACAAAACTGTAGGCATCATGCTACGTGACTTCAAACTATACTACAAGGCTACAGTAACCAAAACAGCATGGTACTAGTACCAAAACAGAGATATAGATCAATGGAACAGAACAGAGCCCTCAGAAATACTACCACACATCTACAACCATCAGATCTTTGACAAACCTGACAAAAACATGCAACGGGGAAAGGATTCCCTAGTTAATAAATGGTGCTGGGAAAACTGGCTAGCCATAAGTAGAAAGCTGAAACTGGATCCCTTCCTTACACCTTATACAAAAATTAATTCAAGATGGATTAAAGACTTAAATGTTAGACATAAAACAATAAAAGCCCTAGAAGAAAACCTGGGCAATACCATTCAGGACATAGGCATAGGCAAACATTTCATATCTAAAATACCTAAAGCAATGGCAACAAAAGCCAAAACAGACAAATGGGATCTAATTAAACTAAACTGTTTTTGCACAGCAAAACAAACTACCATCAGAGTGAACAGGCAACCTACAGAATGGGAGAAAATTTTTGCAATCTATCCATCTGACAAAGGGCTAATATCCAGAAACTACAAAGAACTTAAACAAATTTACAAGAAAAAACAAACAACCCCATCAAGAAGTGGGCAAAGGATATGAACAGACACTTCTCAAAAGACATTTATGCAGCCAACAGACACATGAAAAAATGCCCATCATCACTCGCCATCAGAGAAATGCAAATCAAAACCACAATGAGATATCATCTCACACCAGGTAGAATGGCAATCATTAAAAAATCAGGAAACAGCAGGTGCTGGAGAGGATGTGGAGAAATAAGGACACTTTTACACTGTTGATGGGACTGTAAACTAGTTCAACCATTGTGGAAGACAGTGTGGCAATTCCTCAAGGATCTAGAGCTGAAATACTGTTTGACCTAGCGATCCCATTACTGGGTATACACCCAAAGGATTATAGATCATGCTACTACAAAGACGCATGCACACGTATGTTTATTGCGGCACTATTCACAATAGGAAAGACTTGGAACCAACCCGAATGTCCATCAGTGATAGACTGGATTAAGAAAATGTAGCACATATACAACATGGAATACCATGGAGTCATAAAAAAGGATGAATTTATGTCCTTTGTAGGGACATGAATGAAGCTAGAAACCACCATTCTGAGCAAACTATCGCAAGGACAGAAAACCAAGCACCGCATGTTCTCACTAATAGATGGGAATTGAACAATGAGAACACTTGGACACAGGGTGGGGAACACCACATACCAGGGCCTGTCATGGGGTTGGCGGGGGTAGAGGGATAGCATTAAGAGATATACCTAATGTAAATGATGAGTTAATGTGTGCAGCAAACCAACATGGCACATGTATACCTATGTAACAAAGCTGCATGTTTTGCACATGTACCCTAGAACTTAAAGTATAATGAAAAAGAAAAAATAGACTAAATGCTTTTAAGAGCCCTCACATGCCTTCTTGAATGCTTTGCTTCTTAGAAATTTCTCCCACTTGTACCCTAAATAATCTCTCTGAAGTTCAAAGTTCCACAGAGCTTTAGGGCAGGAACAAAATGCCTCCAGTCTCTTTACTAAAGCATAGCAAGAGTCACCTTTATTCCAGTTCCCAACAAGTTCTTCATCTCCATCTGAGACCACCTCAACCTGGATTTCACTGCTCATATCACTATCAGCATTTTGGTCAAAGACATTTAACAAGTCCCTAGAAAGTTCCAAACTTTCCCACATCTTCCTATCTTCCTCTGAGCCCTCCAAAGTGTTCCAGCCTTGGCCTGTTACCCAGTTCAAAAGTCACCTCCACATTTTCAGGTATTTTTATAGCAGTACCCCACTCTCTATGGTACCAATTTACTGAATTAGTTCATTTTCCCACTGCTATAAAGACCCGCCTGAGGCTGGATAATTTATAAAGGAATGAGGTTTAATTGACTCAGTCTCACATGGCTGGGGAGGCCCCAGGAAACTTCAGTCATGGGGGAAGGCAAAGGGGAAGCAAGGCACCTTCTTCACAAGGCAGGAAGAAGAATGAGCATGCAGGAGGAACTGCCACTTACAAAACCATCAGATCTTATAAAACTCACTCACTGTCATGAGAACAACATGGGGGAAACCACCCCGATGATTCAACCACCTCCACCTGGTCTCTCCCTTGACATGTGGGGATTATAGGGATTATGGGGATTATAATTCAAGATGATATTTGGGTGGGCACACAAAGCCTAACCATATCAGACCATAATGAGAGTGAACTGAAACACTTTTGCAAAGATGGGATTTCAATTTTAAGATGTATTATCCAAGCTGTGGCCAATCTTTCTTCTTTCTAACTCTTAAACTTGAGACTATTTACAACCATGTTTATTAAATGTAATTACAATGGGAAAAATTTGAAAGCAATTCATTTACCCAAAAATAAGGAATCAGCTATATGAATTATAATAAATCTCTTTCATGAAAAAATATACAATTATTTAAATCATGTTCTATAAAAATTGAGACAAAGGTAGTTGTCTACAATACAGCATTAATGAAAGATGGCATATAAAAATTCCCTACATAGAATGTAATTCCAATTTTGTATTTAAAAGTAGAGATGAAGAGAATAAGCCAAAATATTAGTGGTGGTAATAACTCGTAACAGTGAGTTATTATGACTGACAAGAGATACTACAAGTGTTAAATTTTCTTCTTTATACTACTCTGTATTTTCTAGATTTTTCTAAAATGTACATTTATTGATTCTATTTATAATCTCACAAAGAATAAATCATAAATTTAAACTATTGTATGATACTAACCAGTGTTATCAAGAACATGTAGAAATGGACATATGCTCTGTTAAGAGCACATAGTACTACTAAAATTGCATTTTAGAAGTACAGTTTCACAGTATGACCCAAAATTTGGCTATCACTCACCTAGAAAGTTATCCTAAGAATATTTAAGAGAAGTGTGCAAGAATTCAGAATATTTGGATCTAAGAAAATAATAAGATGCATAGATTACATATTTCATAACAAATCCCAGCAGTCTGTTCAGTAACCCATAATTAAATATCTTAATATTTCTCTACCAAATATATAAAGTGTAAAACTGAGCAGGATAAATAAAGGCTATAAATAGCCTTCCGTGAGTTCTAGACAGGTGCTGACACAAAATGAATTTTCACCAAACACTGGAAAATATATGTGGTTTACATAGTTTTTTAATTGTCAGAATTATAGAAAAGAGAATGCAGACCTTTGCATCAAGAGATGTTCATCAGAGCATTATTTATTATGCAATTAAATGTATATTAATAATGAATTAGCTAGGATTAGTGGCTCATGCCTGTAAACCTAGCACTTTGGGAGACTGAGGCAGGAGAACAGATTGAGTCCAGGAGTTTGAGACAAGCCTGGGCATCATGGCAAAACCTTGTCTCCACAGAAAAATACAAAAATTAGCTGAGTATGGTGGCACACACTTGTAGTCCCAGCTACTTGAGAGGCTGAGGTGGGAGGTGGAGGTTGCAGTGAGCCAAGATTGTGCCACTGCACTCCAGCCTGGGTGGCAGAGTGAGACTCTGTTTCTAAAAATAATAATAATAATGGATTAATTTAAAAGAAACTATGGTAATAGTAATACAATTGAATAATATTCATCCATTGAAAGGATGATATCAATTAGTATTCACTTAAATAGAATGACCTTCATAATATATTATTGAGTGAAAAAGTAAGTTGCAAAATGACGTTATCAAGAATTTCTGTTTCTTGAATAATAATGCAGACATAGTTTCCCCTGTTCCTTTTACAAAGTACAACTAAGAACCTTGAACATTATAAATGAAAGGAATGTAAGAACTCTGAAAGGTGGGAAGAAGTCAGACTGGTTGGGGACATCAGGACCCCAAAAATGATACAGTGGTGAACTTGCTGGATTTGCTTTTTGCTTCATCCCAGAAAATTATATTCTGTAAAAAGATAACTGCTTTCCTCCAGGAAAACACCACAGAAAAACTCTGGCCTTACTCCTGTTCAGGCCAGCACAATTTGAGTGAGGAGCCTCGGCTTCTAGCCTTAATAGGCTGTAATGAAACATTCCAACACTCCACTAGATAGCAGAGAAAGCCAAGTAGGGAGCTGGGACTTTCATCTTCACTGGCTGGTAATGAGGCCCACTTAATGTGATGACAGTAAGTACCATGTGGGGAACCTACTTCCATTCCCATCCAGCAGTCATAAGGCACTCATTACCCTCTCTCCATGGTGGTGTAAAAGGGTGCCTAGTGAGAGTCCTGACTTTGACAATTGATCATTCAGCAGTAAGGCTTCCACCCCAATCAAGGAGTCACCAGAGACCACCAGATAGCCACAACTCCTACTCCTGTTCATCAGGCAGATGAGGACTACCATCTGTTGGGTATCAACAGAGGCCAAGTGGGGAACCTGAACTTCTATTTCCATATGTGTGAAGTCATAATGAGGTGGCAGCACCCTTCTCCTGCCAGAGTACTATCCAAAAATGTCAATTAAAACAGAAGGTTACAATTAGATACCATGCCTCACAACATAATATGGACATATCTAGGTTTCAGTAGAAAATCACTCATCATATGAAGAACCAGAAAATCTCAACCTGAATGAAAGGACAATTAATAGATGCCAACACCAGGATGACAAGGAAGTTACAAATGTCTGACAAAGTTCCAAAAGGAGAGAAGAAAAAAGGTAGGGCTGAAATAGTACTTGAAGAAATAATGACTGGAAATTCCCAAAGTTAGCCAGAAGTGTAAACCTAGAGATTCAAGAAGCTGAGTGAATCTCAAACAGGACAAACTCAAGAAAATCCACACACCAAGGCACATCTGAAAATTAAACACAAAGAAAAAGAATCTTCAAAACAGTGAGAGAGAAATGACTGCTTACTAGAGGAAAAAAAAACACACACACACACACACAGAAAGACAGCAGATTTCTCATCAGACACCACGAAGAACAGAAGGAAGCAGCACAATACTTCTCACAAGCTGAGAGAAAAGAAATGGCAAATGAATCACACCCAGCAAAAATATGCATCAGAAATGAAGAGGAAATCAATACATCATCAAATGAAGGGAACGTAAGAGCAGACCTACCAGACCTATCCTAAAAGAATGGCTAAAGGAAGTGCTCTAAACATAAAGGCATGCTAAAAGAAGAAACCTTGGAACCTCAGGAAAGAAGAACACAGTAAACAAAAATATCAACAAATACAACAAGCGTTGCTTCTTCTTGACTGAAGCAAAAATTATAACACCAGTTGATACGTTTCTAAACATACGTAGAGGAAATATTTAATGCAATTATATTATAAATGAAAGAAAAGAAAGGGACATAAATGGACATAACTAATGGACATTTACTATACTTTATTGAAGCTCATAAAATAAGAACACCAGTAGGCTGTGCTTTTATATATGATATAATACTTAGAGCAGACACTAAAAAGCTATACAAAGAGAAACACTCAAAAACACTATGGATAAATCAAAGTAGAATCAAATAAAACCTTTCAGTATCACACAGAAGACAGAGAGAATAAATCAAAACAAAACAAAACAAAATGAAAAAACAAAAAACCAGAAAGAACACACAGAAAACAAAAAATGGCAGAATTAAGCCCTGATAGATTAATAATTACATTAATATCCATGGTCTAAATATATCAACTAAAAGACGTTGATTGGATTAAATGTTCTTTATAAGAAACTCACTTCAAATATAATGATATAGGCAGATTTAAAGTAAAACGATAGAAAAAGATATTTTATGCAAACATCAATCAAAGTAAAGCAAGAGTGGCTACATCAGTATTAAATAAAGTAGACTTCAGAGAAAAAAGATTCCCAGAGCCAAAAAGGGGCATTATATAATAATAAAAGGGTCAATCCACCAAGATGACATAACAATCTTAAGTGTCGATGCACCAAATAGCACAGTTGCAAAGTATGTGAAGCAAAAGCTGATAGAAAAAGGAACCATAGATAAATCCACAATTACAGTTGGAAACCTCAACATTCTACTATCAACAGTTGGTAGAACAACTATACAAAAAGGCCAGACATGGTGGCTCTGCCTGTAATTCCAGCAGTTTGGGAAGCCGAGGTGGGAGGATCACTTGAACTCAGGAATTTGAGACCACTCTGAACAACAAGGCGAAACACCATCTGTACAAAAAATACAAAAATTAGCCAGGTGTAGTGGCTCAGGCCTGTAATCCCAGCTACTCAGGAGGCTGTGGTGGGAGGATTGCTGAAGCCCTGGGGGTTGAAGCTGCAGGGAGCCATGGTCATGACACCATATTTCAGCCTCGGTGACAGAGCAAGACCCTGTCTCAAAAACAAACAAACAAAACTATAGAGAAAACCAGCAAGGATATAGAAGAACTCAACAACACCATAAAACCATCAAAATATAATTGGTATTAAAAAAATCAGAATATATATTATTTACAAAAGCCCATGCATGGAGCGTATACCAAAACAAACTATAACCTGAGAGATAAAACAAACCCCCAACAATTTAAAATAATTGAAATGATACATAATGTATTCTCTGACCACAAGGGAAACAAATGACAAATCAATAAAAGAAAGAGAGGAGTAAAACCTTCAAATACTTGAAAACTAACATATGTCTAAATAAACCATGGAAATACATTCATTAGTTTGCTCCTTTCTGCCTGTGGATGCTGCCAAGGGAAAATCACTAAAGTCTCTCTTCCCACTGCTATCATGTCTAAGTCAGCATCTCCCAAAGAGCCTGAACAGGTGCAGACAGCTTTCAAACAACCGATGAGAGTCTGAGGAGGCATTCAGAACAATGGGGAATGCTCATGGACTGTGTGGTAATGAGAGACCAAAACACCAAGTACTCCAGGGGTTTTGGGTTTGTCACGTGGAGGAGGTGGATGCAGCCATGGAGGCAAGGGACGAAGAGTTGTAAAACCAAAGAGAGCTGTCTCAAGAGAAGATTCTCAAAGACCAGGTGCCCACTTAACTGTGAAAAAGACATTTGTTGATGGCATTAAAGAAGACACTAAAGAACATCATCTAAGGGGTTATTTTGAACAGTATGGGAAAACTGTAGTGATTGAAATCATGACTGACCAAGACAGCGGCAAGAAAAGGGGCTTTGCCTTTGTAACCTTTGACAACCATGACTCTGTGGATAAGATTGTCATTCAGAAATAATACACTGTAAATGGCCACAACTGTGAAACTAGGAAAGCCCTGTCAAAGCAAGAGATGGCTAGTGCTTCCTCCAGCCAGAAGTCGAAGTGGATCTGGAAATTTTGGTGGTGGTTGTGGGGTGGTTTTGATGGGAATGACAACTTTGGTTGTGGAGGAATCTTCAGTGGTCATAGTGGTTTTGGCGGCAGCCGTGGTAGTTGTGGATATGGTAGCAGTGGGGATGGCTATAATTGATTTGGTGATGATGGAAGCAATTTTGGAGGTGGTGGAAGCAACAATGATTTTGGCAGTTACAACAATCAGCCTTCAAATTTTGGACCTATGAAGGGAGGAAACTTTGGAGGCAGAAGCTCTGGCCCCTAATGTGGTGGAGGCCAATACTTTGCCAAACCATGAAACCAAGGTGGCCATGGTAGTTCCAGTAGCAGCACTAGCTATAGCAGTGGCAGATTTCAATTCCTGCCAGGAAAGAAAACTTAGCAGGAGAGGAGATCCAGAGAAGTGACGGGGAAGCTACAGGTCACAGCAGATTTGTGAACTCAACTAAGCACAGTGGTGGCAGAGCCTAGCTGCTACAAAGAAGACATGTTTTAGACAATACTCACGAGTCTGGGGAAAACTTGAGGATTGTATTTATGACTAATGGTACAACAGATTATTTTAGTTTCTGTTCTGTGGAAAGTGTAAAGCATTCCAACAGAGGGTTTTAATGTACATATATATGTTTTTGTACCCATGCCACTGATTGCTAAATGTGATAGTCTGATAATGATGCCTAATAAATGTGTCTTTTTAAAAAATAAATAAATAATATTTATAATAGCATTTAAAGAATTAACATCAATTGGGGAAAAGCAAAACTAAACCCTCTCCCAGCAATAGAAAAGGAGGAATCACTTTCCAATTCATTTTATGAAACTAGTATTGCCTTGATACCAAAATAAGAAAAAGACAGTTTTTAAAAACAAAAGGAAAGAAAACTGCAAACCAATATTTCTCATCAGTATAGATGCAAAAATCCTTATCAAAATGTTAGCAAATATAAATAAGCAATATGTAAAATGATTAAACACCATATTCAAATGAAGTTTATTTCAGAAATGCAAGGCTGGTTAAGTGGTTGAGAATTAATCAGTATAATCCACCATATTAGCAGACTGAAGAAGAAAATCACATCAATTAATTCAGAAGATGAATTCAACAAAGTTTAACACCAATTTATAATTTTTAACTCTTATAAAAACAGGTCTACAGGGTAATTTCCTAAACTTGATTTTTTTAAATCTACAAAACTCTGTATCTAACATGATACTTAATGGTGAAAAAATTAATTATTTACCTCTAGACCAAGAACAAGATAAGGATTTCTGCTCTCAGCACTCCTATTCAATACAGTGCTGGAAGTTCTAGTCAGTGCACTAAAACAAGAAAAATAAATAAACGGCATGGAAATTGGAAGAGAGACATAATGTAAAATAGTACAATCATTCTGGAAAACGGTTTGACAGTTTTTTTTTAAAAAGAACTAAACATGCAATTACCATAAGACCTAACAACTGCACTCCTTGGTATTTACCCCAGAGAGATTGAGAATTATGCTTATAAAAGCACCTATATACAAATGTTTGTGGCAAAATTATTAGCATTAGCCACAAACCGGAAACAACCCAGTCCTTCAATGAGTGACTCATTGTAGAAACTGTGGTATATCCATGTCACTGAATATTAATGAGCAATAAAAACGAATGAACAGTTGGCACATGTAAGAACAAGCTGGATAATCTCTAGAGAAGTATTCTCAGTGAAAAAGTCAACCCCAAAAGTTACACTAACTATCTTTTCATTCATATAACATTCTTGAAATGACAAAAGTATAGAAATGGCAAACATATTAGAGTTATCAGGAGGGGAGTGAGGTGGGAGGGAAGTGGGTCCGTAAAGGAGCAGCATGAGGGATGTTTGTGGAGATGGAAATGTTCTATAGCTTGACTATCAATGCTGGTATCACAGTTGTGATTTTACAAGATTTTGCCATTGAGATAAACAAGGGAAAGTGTATATGCAGTCTCTCTGTAGTATTTTTCCCAATTACATATGTATCTACAATTATATCTAAAAAAATTAATTAAAAATGATTTTTAAATGCAGTCATATACTTTTATTTATGGAAAATTAAATATATCTGCATACCCATATGTATAATCAAGTGGTCCAGATATATGCTCACCAAGCTGTTGACAGTAATTTTCCTTGGATGTGGTATTTCAGGAGATTTTGCTATTTGCTTTTTTAAATTTTTTTTTTTTTTTTTTTTGAGACGGAGTCTCGCTCTGTCGCCCGGGCTGGAGTGCAGTGGCCGGATCTCAGCTCACTGCAAGCTCCGCCTCCCGGGTTTACACCATTCTCCTGCCTCAGCCTCCCGAGTAGCTGGGACTACAGGCGCCCGCCACCTCGCCCAGCTAGTTTTTTGTATTTTTTAGTAGAGACGGGGTTTCACAGTGTTAGCCAGGATGGTCTCGATCTCCTGACCTCGTGATCCGCCCGTCTCGGCCTCCCAAAGTGCTGGGATTACAGGCTTGAGCCACCGCGCCCGGCCGCTTTTTTAAATTTTTAAATGTTATATGAGTAATGTGCATAATACATAAATATATTCTTATTGTAAAATAATGTAAGTAGAAAATAAAAGCAAAAAACTCTGCCAGATAAAATCTCCTTCCAAGGATAATAATTATTAGCATTTTGACTTGTATCCTTCCAGGCCCAATTCTGTAATTGCATACAATTATGTATTATGTATATGTGAATAAATAAATCTTTTCAGAATCATTTACAATAAATAGAATTATAGCCACCCTTCATAACTTCTTTTTTTCAAAAATATGACTTGATAATATTTCTGTCTGCAAATACTTATAACTACTTAATTTTTTAACCAGAGCATGGTTGTTCATAATTAATCTAATTCATTCCTATAAGTTTAGATTATTTAATATTTTTGACTGTTATAAATAATGCCACATACACATTCTTGCAAATTGTTTTGCAGATAGAGAAATTTTCTGTAGAATCAATTTTTAGAGATGAAATTTCTAGGGCAAAGGGCTTATTCATTTCAAAACTTGAAAGAAGCTACCAAATTACCCACTAAAAAAGTAGACAAAAATATATACCTTCCAACTGTGTATGAGAATATTTGTTTCAAAACATACACATAACATTATCAATCCAATTTTTATTTTAATTTTAAAATTTTTAATCAAGAAAATTCAAAGATAAACTACATTAAGATATTGTTTCATACCCAAGAAGACAAAATTGGCTTCATTTTACTTCTCTTCTACCCTACTCAAAACACCCTGCCCTCTGCCAGCGTCCATGTTAAAATCATGGGTAGTTTTAACTTTCAGATTATTAATATTTTTAACATATTCATCAATTATTTAGACTTAACAATTAATTTTGCCAGCATCTTTGCTCTGTGGTTTTATTTGTGTCCTTTGCCATTTGTTTTATTTTACTTCTTTTTGCTTTTACTAGGATTCTCTCAAATAGGGAGGGGCAGTGAGTGGAATTGTCTTTGACACATCCAAAACTATCCTTAGCCTTCACTCTTGAATTCTACTTTGGCCGGGAATAGAATTCTAAGTTTATAATAATTTCATCTCAGAATTCTGAAGACATTATTCCTTTGTTTACTGTACTCAGTATTGCTTTAAAAAGCTTAATGACAATCTGATTTTCATTTATTTGCATGAAAACCGTTGTTTATCTCTGAAACCTTTTGGACATTTCTCTTTATCCTCGGAGAACTGAAATTTCAGTGATGTCTAGCTGTGGCTCTCTTTTTATACCTCCTATGTAATACCACATGGTCTTTGAAACCTGGAAATTTACTGATTTCTTAAGCTCTAGTAAATGCTCTTTTCTCATTTAATTGATTATTTTCTCCCATTTGTTGTCTCCTTACTTTCCCAGGGCATTACTATTTTATAGCTATGGGTATTCAGGATCTGCATTTTATTTAACTTTTTTTTCTCATACTCTCTATAGTAGGCAGCATAAAGCCCAGCCCTTGCCCCCCAGGATAGTCACATACCACTATCCAGAGACTGTAAATATGTTAACTTTTCACAACAAAAGGTATTTTGCAGGCATCACGAAGTTAAGGATTTGAAATGGGAAGATTATCCAGGATTATCTGGGTAGACCCAATGTAATCAAAAGGATTCTTATGAGAAGGCAGTAGGATATCAGGGTCAAAGGAGATGTGACAACAGAAGCAGAGAGCAGAGAGAAAAGAAAGAAAAAGACTGGAAGATGCTTCATTGCTGGATTCGAAGATAGAGGAAAGGGCCACAAGCCAAGGAATGCAGCTGGCCTCCAGAAGCTGGAAAAGGCGAGAAAGCAGATTCTCTTCTAGAGTCTCCAGAAGGAACAGAGCCCTGCGAACACCTTGACATTAAGATTCTGATCTCTAAAACTATAAGATAATAAATTTGGGTTGCTTTAAGCCAGTAAATTTGTGGTAATTTGTTACAGCAGCAATACGAAACTAATATAATTTCGAATTAACCCTTTATAATTTTGCATTGCTTCCTATGTGAATGACTCACTTCATCTTTCAGTATACTGATTTGATTTTCAGTTCTGTTCTTTCAGCTATTCAACCTATCAGTTAAAATGTCTTGTATTGGTTATGATGGTTATTTGCAAAAACTCCAACTACATTTTCCTCCCTTTAAAGGACTGTTTTTTTGTTTTTGTTTTCGTTTTTGTTTTGAGACAGGGTTTCTCACTCTATGGCCTAGGCTGGAGTACAGTGGCATGATATCACAGCTCACTGCACCCTCAATCTCCCTGGCTCAAGCAATCCTCCCACCTCAATCTCCTGAGTAGCTGGGACTGCAGGCACATGCCACCATGCCTGGCTAATTTTTCTTTTTCTTTTTTTTTTTTTTTTTTTTTGTAGAGATAGGGTCTCACTATATTCAGTCTGATTGTTTGTCTTTTAGGAATGCACTATCCATTCAAATCTGAGAATATCAGTTATCAGTATCATAAATTTTTTTTCCCATTATCTTTACTTCCTAGATGTTAGCCCTTCTGTTTCTTAGTTCAGCAGCTCTTTCCTTAAATACATGGTGATTCTTGATTGTTGGCTTAGTTGTATTTGAGAATCTTATTCATTTGAGTGATAGTCCTGGTAACTCTAGCCTGTTTCTGGTTATTGTAGGAGAAAATCAACAAAAACAAAATTTGCACAATGGCTACAGCTTACCATTCAAATCTAGAAAATCCTTTCTACAGATCATGAGGTGCTAACAAAAAAGACCAGTGCAGCATGAGTACCGACAATCAAACAGATGCCAGCCAATATGCCATTGTTGCTGAGAAATCATGAGTTGCCTGACTCCTTCCTTTTCAGGAAGTTATACTTACACATATAACTTTGGGTGAATGCTAGAATGAATATTTCCCTTTTTATTAGTCTTTCAGTGGTGTGTGTGTGTGTGTGTGTGTCTGCTTGTGTCTTTGGGTCTTCCTCTACTGTTCTTGTAGGCATCTGGAGGTATTTTAACATTTGCTTCTGTTGGATGTCCTATTCTAAACCTATAGGTGTAAGTAAAGATATCTAAATTCAAGCTCTTACCTTATGAAATTTTATTTGCTTCATCCTGCCCAAAAGAGTCTATGTTAATATTTCATTGTATTAAAAAACATTTATATAACACAGAAGCTTGTGTTTTCATTAAAAAATATTTATATAACACAGAAGCTTGTACTGAAGATTTACCATTGTTCCCAATTTCAAAAGAGAATCCCTAGCAGCTCAAGAAGTACTTCCCTGGCCCAACAGATTCAAAGAGAAACAGAAGAGTGAAAGAGGCCCTTGACGAAACACATGTGAGAGAAATATATTCAGACGTATTCCACAGAGTCACTTTTAAAAACAATCTGATGCCAAGTTTAAACAGAAAGACGTCACTAATAAGTTCTAAAATAAAAAAAAGAAACTTTTGTTCTAAAATAATACAGAAGGAATGTATCACTAATATGTATTCATTAAATCACAGCATCTGATTTGAGACAAGTCTCAAAAGTCCAGAATCACAGAACTGGAAGGAACATTAAAGTCAACCAATTTGAGACTCTCCTTTTACAAATGGAGCAACTAAATCCATTAGAGTTTAAATGATTTTCCAAAGTTGCAAAGTCTTTCTCTACAGAACCAGAAATGGATACTCCTAAACCACTGTGCTTCTCTATGACAAACTGTTTGGTTCTCTTTAGTCTTCCATCACTTAGATATTTACTGACACCACCAAAGCAATATTTTTACTTATAGTGAATTATCTACTTAGCTACTGTATTCTAAGAACACACAGAAGTCACTGATTTGTTACACATTCTATCTTCCAAAATTAATGACCAGACTTTCTAACCTATTTTAGTAAGTTATGAAAATGAAACATTATTTGATAGTAAATACAGTGTAATTACAACTTCTTTCAAAACTGGTTCTCTTCAAAATAAAATCTAAAGCAATAAGAAGAAAATGAACTTTCCAATGTGGGTTGCAATATTTTACAGCTAGAAAGAACTTCAGTCTTCATGCAGCAGGGAAGAAAAATGAGGCCGGCAGAGGCTGCAGTCCAATCCTTTTGTGCTAATGAGCTGGGTGCCCTCGAGGGAGCCATGGAGCTGCACTAGGTTTGCCTTCTCTGAAATTCGTTGTCAGATTTCATTTGTATTATTACCTAATTTCCTCCATGATTAAGAACATTTCTTTTAGATTACAGACACATGATATTTTCGGTTCAACTAGATACACTTATAAAATTAGGAGGATATTATTATCGTTTAAGCAAGAAAACAAACAAAAGATTGTATGATGAGATGTATAAAACTAGTTTACAGATTCATGCTACCATCATTCTCAATCCCAGAGCCAATGGAATGTCCTCAAATAATCACCTGACATCAGTGTGTGCTTACATGGCTTCAGAATCTTAAGATGCACAGCCAGTATATGTTGAAGAGACACAGCTTTACAACTGGTATTTTTCCAAATGGGGATTAAAATTTTCACTAACAATTGCTGCACATACCACCCAGGGTGTTACTAGATTTTCCTGAATTACCAAATGGAAATGATCCGAATTTAGTAGTTAAGTATCATTTCAACTTTATAGCAAATACTTTAGAATTTTTATTTCACATTGCTTGCTAGCTATATTTGCATAGACTATTAGAAATAACTTATTCTACATAATGTGTCATTTTTCCATTTGACAAACATTTCTCTCCTTTCTTTTATTTTCAATTGATGTGAAATTTGCATGACTGATGTTGCTTTCAACTTAAACAGCTCATACATAAATATTGCTATTACCTGGGGTACAATTACAAGTGTCAAATCTGCAGCTGGCTTCCTCCTCTTCCTTTCATTTTTGGAAAAAAAATCACTGAGCAATCCAGTGGCTTCTGCCAAGACCTATGGAACAAGAATTATGTGTTACATGCAAATTCAAGCAGGCCTTACAATTTTGTAAAATGAAAACTTAGAACACTGCTAGTTGGTTAAGTTTATTCCACTATCTATAGATATAATGATGCTTTGATTAGAATATATAATGATTTAATCAGTAACCATTCATACCTACTGGTACAAGACTTCAAAAGGAAGCCTTTTCAGTAAGCCCATGTGGAAACTTAAAGATGTGATGTCAGTTATTTTAAAACACTATGTAGTGGCAACTTTCTATTATTAGGCATGTTTAAACATTCAACTTTTAATAAGTCATACATGCTAGTGCTAATCTTTATAATATCTTATATATTTAGAAACTTAAAGATTTAAAGTGTTCCAAGTTATTTATATGTGTTATCTTGCTTGAGCCACAAAGCAACCCAAATGAGATAAGTAGTGCTGATGTCTACACATATGTTACATACAAGATAATATATGACCACTGTCTAGAGCACAGCATTTTCAATAAATGCTGGCCCAGAATGGGGGTTCAATAAACAGTGTTTCCTGTCCTCTAAAGTGCTGGCAAGTGACAGAATTGGGCCTGGAAATCAAATCTTCTGGTTCCCAATCTAATATTTTCCATGCTGCATGACACTAACTCTACAGGTAAAAGTTAAACTGAGATAATGAAACATCAACTAGCCATAGTCTCCTACCCGCAAGGGCAAGAGAAGGTTGCAGTTAGCTCTCAGACAGACCACTCTGTCATGTCCTAGAGCTTCACATGTAAAAGGAAGCAAATTCTATTCTCTTCCTATGAATGAGTTGCACAGGCAGCTTCCAGCCTGGTATAGTAGTTAATAGCACAAAATGAACTCCCTCATAACAAACACCCAGGTACCTGTGGCTCCTTTTTTTCCATTATGGAAATTTTCAAATATCAAAAAAAGCAGAGATGGATAATATAAAGAGCCTTCGTGGACCATCACCCAGCTTCAACAATTGCCAACATTTTACCTATCCATTTGTTTTTTCAGACATGCAGCTTTATGATGTCTCAAGACTATTGGCTGCATAGTTTCCGTGAGGTCAGAAAACAGTGCTGACCTGGGAAAGCTGGAGAGGGAGAAATTGCAGCTCTCACACCTCTTATTTCCTGCCCCACCTCCAAATCAGAGGATAAATTTACCACAGGTCCCAAGAAGCCAAGAACCAAAGAACACATAGAATTTGAAAGGTGACCTCTACTAATTCTGATTTGGGTTATTGATTTGTTGATCCCAAATATGATATAACTTAAAAGTGTCTTCCTCTTAAATATGAATAATTGGCTTGTGAATTCTGCCATTTCTGAATTCCTATACCAGTCTCCTTGTACACGGTTCATGTTACTTCTAGTATTCTGCCTTAAATTACATTTATTTCTAAATGTGTCCTTACCTTACCATAGTTTAATGGAAATTTTATATTCCTTTTCACAACTGGAAAGTAAACTTTTACTAAATAAGTGCTTATGGAATAGTTAATGAATTTATTATAGTTGAATTCCAAAGCTTAACTCTATATATTCTGAAAGTTTTAAACATTTTTCTTGAATTGAGGCAAAATATAATTTGATACAACAGAGAGAAAAAGTAACTTGACTAATCAACTAAAAAAAAGTAACTCCACAATTATTGACTCGGGCAAAAATAAATGTCTGCCTCAAATTCCTAATATATGAATAAACTCATCACTGAAACTACATGTGTTTTCTTAACCCTGCTAAACTTTATATTCTTATCACAAAATGATGCTATATAAATGACAAATACTGAAATATAAAGTGAAAGTGGCTTTTGGCATACAATCCATGGTCATCTTATTATGGCCATGCTCAGTGCTTAGGGGATACTTCCATCCAGCACGTGGAATCCCTTTCAGCAACACTTTCACTGGTTCTTAAAATACTTCTGGGAAAGGAAAGGCACATTGCCTCTGCTTTTAGAAACCAGAAAAGTGAGTCATTGAGGCGAAGTCCCTGCCTGGTTTATAGAGGAAATCAGTGGACACTTGAGGGTTTGAACTGTCAACTTCTGGATCATTTGTACAGTAAGTTAACAAATTTTATTAAATACACATTATGTTCTAGACCTGGCACTAGGCCTTAGGAATAAAAAGATGAATAACCCAGTTTACCCTCAAGGAACTTGCAATGTAGTAAAAGGAAACAAACTTGTAGAGTAAGCACAAAGAAGTGTTACTATAAAGGTATAAATGTTTCTAGATGCCATTAATGTAAAAACTGCAAATACTTTTGCGCCAACCTGATATTACAGGCATTATAATAAAAAGATGTACTGATTTTACAGGGAACCCAAAAGTAAGATTAAGCTATTCTCCTGAGGTACAGTAGAGAAAGGGCCTAACCAATTGACTCTTGAAAAATGACAGGAATATTTGCCACGGAATCAAGGACAAGTAATCTCAGCCCCAGTAGTTGTCAATATCCCCCTTTCAGCCCCAGTAGCACTGGGAAATCAGGCCTCCCGCTTCTGCTGCTGCTTTCTATCTCCTCCATCTGCTTTCAGAATTGGAAGCTGTGACTTGGGTAAGGAGCACAATTGTAGACTGCCATCAAGGCAGTCAGCACACACCAGCCTATTTGCTAAATGTCTGTATCTCTTGCTTGTTTCTCTAGGCCCTTCAGCTCAGAAAGGAACATCAGCCAACTTTTAAGTTCTCATTCAAAGGCAAGACTGTCACTGATACCAGTATAGACAGAAGTCCTTGGAAGTAGAAGCTGCTGCTGTCAGAGAGAGAAGTGCAGACCTTGGGGGTGATAGATCACACACGTTGCTCAAAACCAGTCATCTTACCAATATCACAAGGAACTGAGGTTTGCCTCTCAAAGGACAGAGATCATTGAGGTAGTTACCAAAATAATTACAAAAAATAGTAGCTACTCATTTGTTGTCCCTGCTAAGTGCTAGTTACTTTATATGTGTTGTCTCTAAGCTCACAACAGCCCTGTAAGGTATTTGGTATTTCTTGAATTCAATAACTGATGTTCAGGAAAGTAAAGTCACTCACAGATCCAATCAGTGGAAGAATGAGAACTGAGTTCATGTCTTTCTGACTCTAAAACTCAGTCTCTTTCCATGACACCATTCCAGTAAGAGAAACAAAGAAAAGTGTAATATAATGATACAGAATTTCACATAGCACATAGAACTTCATCTCATTAAATATGATATGTTTTACATGTACTTTGAACTTTTCAACTCCATTCAACAATTTTAAGCAGCTACTGTGAGGGAATTTTAAGTGTTTCGGGAAACAAAACTGAATAAAGCAATTTCCACTCTCAGGAAACTAGATTAAAATCCAGTGGAAAGGATAAGGCAAGGATACAAACAACTCAAAAATAAATCAAAATACTACTTTGATACAAAAAAAAACACTACTAGAAAGGTATAAATGTTTCTAGATGTTCAAATGCAGAAATTTCACAGATCAGAGTATAATAATAATGTATATCAAGTGCTTACTATATTCCACTTCCTGACTTAAGTACATTGTATTTTGTAGCTCATTTAATTCTACCTGGTCTGAATTACTATTCTTATGATCTCTGTTCCAAAGGTGAGGCAAATAAGACCTAGAGAACTAAAATATCTGCTCCAAGGATACTCATCAGTTAAGAAGCTAAATTGGAATATGAACCTATGGTAGTATTCTCTCAAAGCCTATGTGCTTGCCTGCCCTGCCATGCTGCCCTGATTGGAAGAACCTCCCAGAGTTGGGATTCAAGACCTGTGTCAAAGAAGGGATGCATTTCTGCCTTTCTGAGAGGTGGCAAAGACGGGAACTCTTTGCTTTGGTTTCATTTCTTTATCACAATAACACTATATCAAAATTGGAATGTGGGTCTATTTTCTTGCTTTGCAGAGGCACTGGAAGATTGAGTGGCTCACTAAAGATCACGCGTTAGTTAATGCCACACAAAGAAATCAATCTAAGCCTCCCAATTTTATGCTCACTGTGCTCTGTATCTGATGGCTCCCTATGTCTCCAGCAGTCCCAATCAACAACTCAGTAAACACTGCTTGCCCTGAAAGGATTAAGGATTTTCTATTTCAAAATATACATAATTATAAAGTAGAAATGTTCCTCTTAGCCAATCCATAATGTAAGTGGGAGAAAAAACAGTGCTTTGCATCCTTAAAACATAATTCTTTCGCTAGCATCAAGACTGATATCCTGCCCCTTTTCAGTCTTTTCTTCACCAGATTAAATGATTGCAATTCTTTTATGCTTTTCTCCCCAACTCTAGTTCTGGAGAACTTAATTCTTTTGACTGCTTTCTTCTGAAGTCTTCCCAGGTCCCCACATCTTACTAAAATTATAGGCCCCTAAAGATAATTATAATAAAAGTCTGAGTAATGTTGGTTCTAGAAGTATTAACAGGCTTTTTTTCAAACTGTTTTCTTGGTGAAAAACTTTGGTAACTTGCCTTAATATATAAATATATATACATATATATATGTATAAAAGTGTATATTTAGTATATCATCATTTACAAACTTTTTTCTTCAATTTTTAAGCCCAGCCTATGTTTGCTAATCAACTAATTATATGTAATTTTTATTTTTATTTTTGTCATCCAGACTATAGTGCAGTTTCTCATTCATAGCTCACTGCAGCCTCAAACTTCTGTGTTCAGGCAATCCTCCTACCTCAGTCTGTCTAGTAGCTAGGACTACAATTGTGCACCAACGTACCTGGCTAATTTTTCTAATGTTTTGTAGAGGCAGGGTCTCACCATGTTGCTCAGGCTGGTCTTGAACTCCTGGGCTCAAACAATCCTCCCATCTTTGCCTCACAAAATGCTGGGATTGTAGGCATGAGCCACTGCTTCCAGCCTGTTTCTTCTTTTTAACACCATTGTCCAAGGACTCGGTGGCCCATGCTGTCAGTGAATTTAGCACATGTGCGTAGCATATACTCAGCCATCAATCAAATGACTGACGAGCTATTAAATGTGTCTGCCCATCAATCACATTGACGTAACTACTCACATAAGTCTAACACATTGTGCATGTCTACAGATGTGTAGGGCTTCTGTCAAATGCACAAATAGTGTTGAAAAGATATAAAACAATAAATAATAGTTCTAACAAGTAGTGGTTAAGGAAATAAATGTCATCAAGACAGGATAGAAAATATCTTTGTTAATAAATGTGAATGCATCTGAAAAGCTCTGCAAAGCTTCCTATTAAATATGATGGATAAATTCATGCTCACTCATGAAACTCCACAAAAGTGATAGTAAAGCATTACAACAAAAATATGAAAATGCACAAGGACCAAAAGAATGGAAGAGGAATCTATAGCAAAATCCAGAAAAAGATAAACAAGTGGAGAATGCCTTAATAGACCCAAGAAAGTGGATAGATCCAAGAAGGAAAACATGGCCCCCAGAAGGCTCAGGACTTTGTGGCATCCAGATACCTCTGGATGAGAAGGTAGAGGTATAACTAAAAGCAGACGTATTTGTTGAAAATATAAGAAACAATTAAATTACCAAATCCTCTTCACAGCTCTCTTCCACGTAAGACTGAGGGGTTTTCCTCTGGGAAGTTTTATAGGCTGAGGCACACCAGGCAGAGGGCATGCTAGTTGTTGGCAGTGAGAATTACACTATCCAGATTAGAGTCCAGTTTCTCTGAGGAAACTGCCTGCCCATAAGAAAAAGTCTAAAAATACTTACATTGGAGGTTCTCCATTGAAGTGTTCCAGCTAGGTCACCTGACAATGGAACCCAGATCAACAAGCCCTATCCACTTACAAAAAGTTTTCAGTCAGCACTTTAATACTTCACACAACAGCCAACAGACTTGACCAAGAGCCAAAATTCATGAGACATTTGAGGAAGGTCTCTAATGTGAAAGACAGAAGCCAAACAAATAGGAATAAGTGATAAAGGAAATACAGACACTGAACTAATCAAATATCATTAATCTCCTCAGAGAGCTAAAAGAAGAATTGACATTCATGAAATGTCATGATGATTCTTTTAATTCAGAAAATAGAAAGGAATCCTTTGAAATCAAAAATATGATAACAAATGAAAAACTCAAGAGAGGAGTTGAAGAGTAAATCAGAGGAAAGTTTTCAGAAAGTAAATCAAAAAGACAAAGAAAAGAAAATACAAAAAATAAAAAATAAAAAACAATGACAAGTAGAAAAGATTCAATTCAAATAAGAGACAAAGAAAGAGAAGAATAAAAATAACAGGCCCGGCGTGGTGGCTCATGTTTGTAATCCCAGCAATTTGGGAGGTCGAGGCGGGCAGATCACCTGAGGTCAGTAGTTCGAGACCAGCCTGACCAATGTGGAGAAATCCTGTCTCTACTAAAAATACAAAATTAGCCGTGTGTTGTGGCGCATGCCTGCAATCCCAGCTACTCGGGAGGCTGAGGCAGGAGAATAGCTTGAATCCAGTAGGCAGAGATAGCGATGAGCACTCCATCCTGGGCAACAAGAGCAAATCTCTGTCTCAAAAAAAAAAAAAAAAAAAAAAAAGAAGAAGAAGAAGAAAATTATTAGTGAAATAATTCAAGGAAAATTCCCAGAAAGATACTAAACTGAACCTAATAAGTTCTTAGTGTAATGGACTAAAAGAAACCCATATCATTACATATATTTATAAAAGTATCAGACAGGAGAGACTTAGAATTCTAACAAGTCAAAACCGCCCAAAATACTTAGATAACTCTTTTTAAATTATTAACTACATTAAATGAATTTCTATTTCAATACTTTAGAAAACATTCACATACTTATTTAAAGCTTAAAATCACAAAGTTATCAGGTTCTCTTAAACACAGCAAACACTTTAACTGACAAACACAGATTATCCTGAACTTAATGCAATAGTACTAATGTTATAGGCTTATTTTCTCGTGTGTATTCTTAATCCAAAGTTATTATAGAGTCAAATCACCTAATCAATTTAGGGAGAGAGTATAAATTTCTGACACAAGCTGAAAGATTATAGACCTTGATATTCTATGAAACGGAGAAATAATGATTCCAGGATGACTATACGCAAGATCATCTATGTTCCTAATTTCTTCCAGTGTTGATTGGATTCAATTAACCTCATTATTCTCTAATTGGATTCTGGATTATTTCATTGCTTTGTCCAAGTTTGGTATCTCATCAAATCAGATTCAACATTCACTACCAGTTTCTACATTCATCTAGATATTATTATCATACTATAAGAAACATTCTGTAGTCATTCTTATGGGAGGAAAAATCATAGTACTAATTCATTTTAGTTTATGAGCAAGATTCAAGTCTTGATTCTGTCAGTTTCTAGCTCTATGACATGGACAATTTACTCAATCTCTCTGAATCTCAGTTTGCTCTCCAATAAAATGGGAAAGAAATGACGTAACTAAATGCACTTCACAGAATTTCATTAGCACTTCAGAAGCTATTTTTTAAAAGGTAGAAATAGCTCATATCCCACAAGAAAAGCAGAAAGAAAACAAAAGTTAGTTTTCTTCTCGTGTGTCTTTATTTATGGAAAGGATACGTGGAAAAAAAAGTCATTGTATTATGAGCAAAATAAGATAGAAAAGGTAAAATAATGACAATTATTTTTAAAACACATTCCAGAATATCTAAACCCAAATTCTTATCATAGTCTTTTAAGTATCTTTGTAATATTATTATTTTCATAACATTTTGGCTCACTCATTTCAGAATCTGTGATACAGTCTTGTCACTATCCACAGTGCTGAGGGTAAATATGATTTTAAAAATAGTCATGTCATATAAATACAAAGTTATTGATTATTAGCTGTCCATTAATTGGAGACTGGTTTAAACACTGGGATGATAAGCTGTGAAAAAAAAAAAAGGACATGGAAACTATATATTGACATGAAATTATTTCCATGACTTTTCTTATTAAAAGAAAGTTGAGAAATTGTGCACGAACTTCTTATTAGTGTTGAAAAATACAAGAGAGGTAAACGCACACATGTATTTGCTTGTATTTACTTAAAATATTCCTGAAAGGTTACCTAAGAAAGGGAAATTTTGGTTGCTCCTGGGTCAGAGAATCATGTGAATGTACCACTATTACAAAAAATTAAACAAATGAAAATTTTTACAAGTCAAGTGAACTGTGAAGAGTAAAGTGAAAAATCAAACTAGCTAAAATTTATAAATTAGTCTGTAAAATAAATAAATGAGAGTGATGTATTATAAAACAAACACAAATTAATTTTTCATGGAGCAATTACAAAATTCTTTTTTTTTTTTTTTTTGGAGATGTTGGATTCTTGCTCTGTTGCCCAGGCTGGAGTGCAGTGGTGCAATCTCTGCTCACTGCAAACTCCATCTCCCAGGTGAAGTGATTCTCTTGCCTCAGTCTCCCAAATAGCTGGAATTACAGGTACCTGCCACCATGTCCAGCTAATTTTTGTATTTCAGTAAAGATGGGGTTTCACCATTTTGGCGAAGCTGGTCACAACTCCTGACCTCAACGATCTACCTGCCTTGGCCTCCCAAAGTGCTGAGATTACAGGCTGTGAGTTACTGCACCCGGTCTAAAAATTTTTATTCAGAAAAGATTGGATTTCTTTCTTTGATAAACAACACTTATTTTTAAGTACACGTTCTATGATTTTTTAAATATTATTATACTTTAAGTTCTGGAATACATATGTAGAACGTGCAAGTTTGTTACATAGGTATACACGTGCCATGGTAGTTTGCTGCACCCATCAACCCATCATCTACATTAGATATTTCTCCTAATGCTATCCCTCCCCTATACCCTACCCTTCAACAGGACCTGGTGTGTGATGCTCCCCTCCTTGTGTCCATGTGTTCTCGTTGTTCAACTCCCACTTATGAGTGAGAACATGCAGTGTTTGGTTTTCTGTTCCTGTGTTAGTTTGCTGAGAATGATGGTTTCCAGCTTCATCCATGTCTCTGCAAAGGACATGAATTAATCCTTTTTTATGGCTGCGTAGTATTCCATGGTGTGTAGGTGCCACATTTTCTTAATCTGGTCTGTCATTGAAAGGCATTTCGATTGGTTCCAAGTCTTTCCTTTTGTGAACAGCGCTGCAGTAAACATACTTGTGCATATATCTTTATAGTTGAATGATTTATAACCCTTTGGGTATATACACAGTAATGGGATTGCTGAATCAAATGGTATTTCTGGTTCTAGATCCTTGAGGAATCACCACACTGTCTTCCACAATGCTTGAACTAATTTACACTCCCACAAACAGTGTAAAAGCATTCCTATTTCTCCACATCCTCTCCAGCATCTGTTGTTTCCTGATTTTTTAATGATTGCCATTCTAACTGGCATGAGATGGTATGTCATTGTGGTTTTGATCTGCATTTCTCTAATGACTAGTGATGATGAGCCTTTTTGAATATGTTTATTGGCCACATAAATGTCTTCTTTTGAGAAGTGTCTGTTCATAGCCTTTGCCCACTTCTTGATGGGCTTGTTTTTTTCTTGTAAGTTTGTTTAAGTTCTGTGTAGATTCTGAATATTAGCGCATTGTCAGACAGATAGATTGCAAAAATGTTCTCCCATTCTGTAGTCTGACTATTCACTCTCATGATAGTTTCTTTTGCTGTGCAGAAGTTCTTTAGTTTAATTAGATCCCATTTCTCAATTTTGGCTTTTGTTGCCATTGCCTTTGATGTTTTAGTCATGAAGTCTGCTCATTCCCAAATGGTATTACCTAGGTTTTTTTTCTGGGTTTTTATGGTGTAAGAAACTCACTCAAAACCGGACAACTACATGGAAACTGCACAATCTGCTCCTGAATGACTACTGGGTACATAACAAAATTAAGGCTGAAATATATAAATTATTTGAAACCAATGGAAACAAAGACACAACATACCAAAATCTCTGGGACACAGCTAAAGCAATGTGTAGAGGGAAATTTATAACACTAAATGGCCACAAGAGAAAGCAGAAAACATCTAAAATAGACACTCTAACATCACAATTAAAAGAACTAGAGGAGCAAGAGCAAACAAATTCAAAAGCTAGCAGAACGTAAGAAATAACTAAATTCAGAGCAGAACTGAGGGAGATAGAGACATGAAAAACCCTTCAAAAAATCAATTAATCCAGGAGCTGGTTTTGAAAAAATTAACAAGATACATAGCCCACTAGCCAGACTAATAAAGGAGAAAAGAAAGAAGAATCAAAGAGACACAATAAAAAATTATACAGGGGATATTGCCACTGATCCCACATACAAACTACCATCAGAGAATACTATAAACACTTCTATCCAAATAAACTAGAAAATCTAGAAGAAATGGACAAATTCCTGGACACGTACACCCTCCCAAGGCTAAACCAGGAAGAAGTTGAATCCCTGAAAAGACCAATAACAAGTTCTGAAATTGAAGCTGTAATTAATGGCCTATGAACCAAAGAAAAAAAAAAAAAAAAAGGCCCAGGACCAGATGGATTCACAGTCAAAGTCTACCAGAGGTACAAAGAGGAGCTGATACTATTCCTTCTGAAATTATTTCAAACAACAGAAAAAGAAGGACTCTTCCCTAACTCATTTTATGAGGCCAGTGTCATCCTGATACCAAAACCTGGCAGAGACACAACAAATAAAGAAAATTTCAAACTGATATCCCTGATAAACATCGATACAAAAATCCTCAATAAAATACTGTGTAACCTAACCCAGCAGCACATCAAAAACCTTATTCACCACAATCAAGTCAGCTTCATCCCTGGTATGCAAGGCTGGTTCAGCATACACAAATCAATAAATGTAACCCGTCATATAAACAGAACCAATGACAAAAAACTACATGATTATCTCAATAGATGCAGAAAAGGCCCTCAATAAAATTCAACATCCTTCATGCTAAAAACTCAATAAACTAGGTATTGATGGAACATAGCTCAAAATAATAAGAGCTATATATAACAAACCCACAGCCAATATCATACTGAATAGACAAAATCTGGAAGCATTCCCTTTGAAAACCAGCACAAGACAAGGATGTCCTCTCTCACCACTCCTATTCAATATAGTATTGGAAGTTCTGGCCAGGGCAATCAGGCAAGAGAAAGAAATAAAGTATATTCAAATAGGAAGAGAGAAAGTCAAACTGTCCCTGTTTGCAGATGATATGATTGTGTATTTAGAAAACCCCATTGTCTCAGCTCAAAATCTCCTTAAGCTGATAAGCAACTTCAGCAAATCTCAGGATACAAAATCAATGTGCAAAAATCACAAGCTTTCCTATACATCAATAACAGACAAACAGAGAGCCAAATCATGAGTGAACTCCCATTCACAATTGCTACAAAGAGAATAAAATACCTAGGAATACAAACCACTGGTCAAGGAAATAAGAGAGGACAAAAACAAATTGAAAAACATTCCATGCTCATGGATAGAAATAATCAATATCATGAAAGTGGCCATACTGCCCAAAGTAATTTATAGATTCAATACTATCCCCATCAAGCTACCATTGAGTTTCTCAACAGAATTAGAAAAACCGACTTTTAATTTCACATGGAACCAAAAAAGAGCTCATATAGCCAAGACAATCCTAAGCAAAAAGAACAAAGCTGGAGGCATCTTGCTACCTGACTTCAGACTATACTACAAGGCTACAGTAACCAAAACGCATGGTACTGGTACCAAAACAGATATACAGAACAATGGAACAGAACAGAGGCCTCAGACATAATATCACACATCTGCAACCATCTGATCTTTGACAAACTTGACAAAACCAAGCAATGGGGAAAGGATTTCCTTTTTAATAAATGGTGTTGGGAAAACTGCCTAGCCATATGCAGAACACTGAAACTGAACCCCTTCCTTACACCTTATACAAAAATTAACTCAAGATAAAGATTTAAACATAAAATCTCAGAATTTTTAATGCAATATTCTCATCACCTTAGTCATGCTTTACATGTACTAATGTATAAAAATACATCAAATAAAAAAGCATTTTACTTTCTTATAATATGATAAATTTCATTACAAATGCATAGAAACATATATTCTTAAAGTTAAAAGTATAGTATTTTTAATATCAGAATTAATTTGCTTTTAAAATTCAATCTATCTTATTAATTATGAAAAATGAATAAAATTTTTGGTAAATAAATTAGAATTCCTTCAAAATTATTGCTGCACTTAGCATTATAGAACACCTTTATCACCTTGGTCTTGTGTGTGTATGTTTCAAAATCTGTGTAGTGATTATCAGAGCTTTCTGTTCCTCTTCACCTATAGTCATCTGTGTTTTTGATGTATGTGTCTAACATTTAGAGGTATATATATTCTCAAACATGTAAACACGCACACTGATACTGAAAGTATTGTTATTGAGAGCAAGAAAATAAAGTGTGTTATTAGTCTTGTTTAATACTAGAATCTATTATTGTCTTTGAAACAAAAATACACAATGCATTAGTAAAACAAAAGTTCAAGAATGGTAAATCACTCTTACTTTCAGGACTGAATGCCCTTTCAAATAGTTAACTGCAAAATGCATAAAACTATGAAACACATAAAAATGGTATGTAACAAATAGTAAACCATAATGGAAGTTTAACTGTTAAAAGAATAAAATCTGCTAAATGAATAATAGCAGTAGCCAAGCCGGCTATGATTTCATGCTTTTCCATTGTAAAATGTAGGAATCCATTCACATATAATAATTCCAGAGGGAAGGTTCCATAATTTTAAGATATTTGTGGAGTAACAAGTGAACTTCACTAGGATCCTCTCCATTTCAAATACAAACAAAACCTGCTGATTCTGCACATTCCTGAGAAGAGTAAAGATTAAACCTCTCAAGAATTAGAAATGCTTAGTTATTTGCTTTCCAGAGTGAACGGCTCTATGCCCATACAAAAGATGCCCATGTAAGAAAGCACAAAATAAGCATTGATTATTATGAAATGGCATATATTATATAATAAGAATCAGTCTGCTAACTTGCAGGATGACTGGGAGCTACATCACATGCTTCTCTAGTTTTCCATATTGCATGCACTCTCTCAACAAGACAGAATTAGTGTATTTTGCAAAAATTTGTTCCTTTCTTTTCCAGTCTAACAAAAATAAAACTCAACTTACAACCCAACTGTGGAAACTCACTTAACTTCCCCTTCCTCTCTTAACTTCTATTCCCTATAATATATTGATTATGCCATTAACCTTAATTCTTCACCTTCCCTATTATGTAATTTTGCAGTTCCTCACAGTTAAGCAGAGTATATTTCTATGCCCAGTGTGACTTACTTTGGCCAAGAGAATGAGATAGAAATTATGGTAAACCTAGACCTCAAGAAGCCATGCATATTTCCAGTTTCTCTCTTGTATCTCTTCTATCATCATGAGAACATGCTAGGCCCAGCCGCTGGACATGGCAGGAGGATAATAAGAGATACATGGAGCACAGCCACCTCCAACCAAATGCAGTCATAAAAATGACCTGAGCCAAAAGCAACAAAACTGTCTGGCTGAGCTCAGCCTAGATAAGTTGGCTTGAAGATTCATGAAAAATAATAACATTTAAACTACTGAGTTTTAGTATAGCTCATTATACAGCAATATATAACTAATATATTCTGCCAATATTTTGCCATTTTGCCCATCTATTTGAATGCCCCTCCTAATAATTTTGCAAGTTCATAAGCCATGGGAGACTGTCAACAATTGAATTATTTATTCAAACCAGGAGCTCCATGTTTATTTACTTCAGGTTTTAAGACCTCTTGTACTCTCTAAAGAACTCTTTGAATAGCACATGACATGTAATCCAATTTCATCTTACCCAACTCTCTCTTTAATCAAGCAAATTCATCTCAGTAACATCAAGTTATTCAAGGGGAAATGACCACATATTATGTATTAAATGTTTTATATATTCTCAGTTCATAAGGCTATATCCTCAGTCTTTGCTAAGATCTTCTACAGTTCAATTTGTAGGTAGGTGGACTACCTTGAGAAAAGACAAGTAAATATACTTTACAATGGACTTACAGTGGTAATGCACCCAGAAAGACTGGCCAATTACTGAGAATGGGATTGCCAAAAAGTGAAAAGATGAAAAGTGAAGGAAAAAAGTGAAAAATATATGAAAGGCAGAAAAAAAAAAAAAAAACTAAAAACCTATACTGACCAAGAAAAAAAAACAGAAGACTGAAATTACTAAGATCAGAAATGAAATAGGGGACATCATTGTTAATTTTATAGAAACAAAGACTGTAATGAAATAGTCTAAAATTATATGCCAATAAATTAGATAACAGAGGAAATGAATAAATTCCTAGAAGGATACAAGCTACTAAAAACCATAAGGAAGAAAGAGAAAGACCTAAATAGGCCTACAACAAATAAAGACATTTAATTACTAATTTTTTTTAAAGACTTCTCACAAAGAGAAACTTAACCCTGATGACTTTACTGATGAATTTTATCAGACATTTAAAGAAGAATTAACATTAATTCTTCATTAAGTCATCTAAAAATTAGAAAAGGAGGAAGTAATTCTCAACTCATGCTATAAGGCCAATAGTAACTGAGACAAATTCAGATGAAGACATCAAAATAAAAGAAAACTACACTTTAATACATGTCATTAATATAGATGCAGAAATTTTCAACAAATTACCAACAAACTGAATCTTGCAACATATTTACCATGACAAAGTAGAATTTATCTCAGGAATGCAAGGGATTTTTTTACATCTGGAAATCAATCAATACAACATAATATATATAAGTAAAAACCAAAGACTGTATGGTCATCTCCCTAAATGCAAAATAAGCATTTGACAAAGTCTAACAGTGTTTAATGATTAAAAATAAATAAAACTCAATGAAGAAATAAAAGAGAACTTTCTCAGTCTGAGAAAAAGGATCTATAAAAAACTCAGTATGAACACAGCCAAAGCAGTATTAAGGGGGATTTTCATAGCACTAAATGCCCACTCAAAA
Organism: Rhinopithecus roxellana; assembly: GCF_007565055.1. Classification (NCBI taxonomy): domain Eukaryota; kingdom Metazoa; phylum Chordata; class Mammalia; order Primates; family Cercopithecidae; genus Rhinopithecus; species Rhinopithecus roxellana. The sequence continues at coordinate 182,445,894 of NC_044550.1, read as the reverse complement.
AGATTAGAAAGATGTCAAATTAAAAATCTAAGATCATGAATGAAAGAATTAGAGAGGCAAGAACAAATCAATCCCAAAGCTAGCAGAAGACAAGAAATAATCAAAATCAGAGATGAATTGAAGGGCATTGAGACATGAAAAACTATTCAAAAGATCAATGAATTCAGGCATTGAGTTTTTGAAAAAAATAATAAGATTAAAAAAAAAACCTTCAAAAACTCAATGAATCCAGGAGCTGGATTTTTGAAAAGATCAACAAAATAGATAGAACACTAGCCAGACTAATGAATTAAAAAAGAGAGAAGAATCAAATAGACTCAACAAAAAATGATAAAGGGGATATCACCACCAATCCCCCAGAAATACAAACTATGATCAGAAATTACTATAAACACCTCTATGCAAATAAACTAGAAAATCTAGAAGAAATGGATAAATTCCTGGACACATACAACCTCCAAAGGCTGAACCAGAAAGAAGTTGAATCCCTGAATAGACCAATAACAAGTTCTGAAATTGAGGCAGTAGCTAATAGCCTACCAAGCAAAAAAAGGCCAGGACCAGACAGATTCACAGTTGAATTCTACCAGAAGTACAAAGAGGAGTTGGTACCATTTTTTCTGAAACTATTTCAAACAACAGAAAAAGAGGGAATCCTCCCTAACTCATTTTATGAGGTCAGTGTCATCCTGATACCAAAACCTGGCAGAGACACAACAAAAAGGGAAAATTTCAGGCCAATATCCCTGATGAACATCATTGCAAAAATCCTTAATAAAATACTGGCAAACAGAATCCAGTAGCACATCAAAAAGCTTATGCATTATGATCAAGTCAGCTTCATTCCTGGGATGCAAGCTGGTTCAACACATGCAAATCAATAAACGTAATCCAAACAGAATCAATGACAAAACCCACATAATTGTCTCAATAGATGCAGAAAAGGCCTTTGACAAACTTCAACAACCCTTCATTCTAAAAATTCTCAAGAAGGTAGGTATTGATGGAACGTATCTCAAAACAATAAGAGCTACTTATGACAAACTCACAGCCAATGTAATACGGAATGGGCAAAAACTGGAAGTATTCCCTTTGAAAATCAGCATGAGACAAGGATATTCAATTAGGAAAAAAGGAAGTCAAATTGTCCCTGTTTGCAGACGACATGATTGTCTATTTATAAGACCCCATCATCTCAGTCCAAAATCTCCTCAAGGTGATAAGCAACTTCAGCAAATTTCAGGATACAAAATCAATGTGCAAAAATCACAAGCATTCACACACACCAATAACAGACAAACAGAGAGCCAAATTAGGAGTGAACTCCCATTCACAATTCCTACAAAGAGAGTAAAGTTCCTAGGAATCCAACTTACAAGGGATGTGAAGGACCTTTTCAAGGATAACTACAAACCATTGCTCAAATAAATAAGAGAGGACACAAACAAATGGAAAAACATTCCATGTTCATGGATAGGAAGGATCAATATCATGAAAATGGTCATACTGCCCAAAGTAATTTATAGATTCAATGCTAATCCTCATCAACTTACCATTGACTCTCTTCACAGAATTGGAAAAAACTACTTTAAATTTCATATGGAATCAAAAAGGAGCCCACATAGTCAAGACAATCCTAACCAAAAAGAACAAAGCTGGAGGCATCATGCTATCTGACTCCAAACAATACTACAATGCTGCAGTAACCAAAACAGCATGATACTGATACCAAAACAGATATATAGACCAATGGAACAATGAAACAGAGCAGAGGCCCCACAAATAACAGCACATATCTACAACACTCTGATTTTTGGCAAACCTGACAAAAACAAGCAATGGGGAAAGGATTCCCTATTTAATAAATTGTGTTGGGAAAACGGGTTAACCATATGCAGAACACTGAAACTGGATCCCTTCCTTACACCTTATACAAAAATTAACTCAAAATGGATTAAAGACTTGAACATAAGACCTAAAACCATAAAACCCGTGGAAACAAAAGCTAGGCAATACCATTCAGGACATAGGCATGGGCAAAGACTTCATGACTAAAACACCAAAAGCAATGGCAACAAAAGCTAAAATAGAGAAACGGGATCTAATTAAACTAAAGAGCTTCTGCACAGCAAAAGAAACTACCATCAGAGTGAACAGGCAACCTACAGAATGGGAGAAAAATTTTGCAATCTACTCATCTGACAAAGGGCTAATATCCAGAATCTACAAAGAACTCAAACAAATTTACCAGAAAAAGACAAACAACCCCATCAAAAAGTAGGCAAAGAATATGAGCAGAAACTTCTCAAAAGAAGACATTTATGCAGCCAACAAACATGAAAAAAAGCTAATCATCACTGGTCATTACAGAAATGCAGATCAAAACCACAATGACATACCATCTCATGCCAGTTAGAATGGCGATCATTAAAAAGTCAGGAAACAGATGCTGGAGAGGATGTGGAGAAATAGGAATGCTTTTGCCCTGTTGGTAGGAGTGTAAATTAGTGCAAGCACTGTGGAAGACAGTGTGGCATTTCCTCAAGGATCTAGAACCAGAAATACCATTTGACCCAGTAATCCCATTATTGGGTATATACCCAAAGGATTATGAATTATTCTACTATAAAGACAGATGCACATGTATGTTTGTTGGGGCACTGTTTGCAATAGCAAAGACTTGGAACCAACTCAAATGCTCATCAATGATAGACTGGATAAAGAAAATGTGGCACATATACACCACGGAATACTATGCAGCCATAAAAAAGGATGAATTCTTCATCCAGAGACATGCATGAAGGTGGAAACCATCATTCTCAGCAAACTAACACAGGTACAGAAAACCAAACACCTTATGTTCTCACGCATAAGTGGAAGATGAACAGTGAGAACACATGGACTCCGGGAAGGGAACATCACACACCAGGTCGTGTTTGGGGGTAGGGTCTTTGTCATGAAATCTTTCCGCATTCCTATGTCCATGATGATATTGCTTAGGTTATCTTCTGAGTTTTTATAATTTTGAGTTTCACATTTAAGTCTTTAATTCATCTTGAGTTTATGTTTTATATGGTATAGGAAAGGGTTATAGCTTTAAGCTTCTGCATATAGCTAACCAGTTGTCCCAGCACCATTTATCTCATAGGGAATCTTTTCCCCATTTCTTATTTTTCTCAGCATTATTGAAGACTACATAGTTATAGATGTGCAGCCTTATTTCTGAGCTCTCTATTCTGTTCCATTGGTCTATGTTCCTGTTTTTGTACCAGTACCATGCTGTTTTGGTTACTGTAGCCTTGTAGTACAGTTTGAAGTTGGGTAACATCATGCCTCCAATTGTGTTCATTTTGCTTAGGATTGCATTGGCTCTTCAGGCTCCTTTCCAATTCCATATGAATTTTAAAATAGTTTTTTCCTAGTTCTTTGAATAATATCCTTGGTAGCTTGTTAAGAATAGCAGTGAATCTTTAAATTGCTTTGGGTAGTATAGCCATTTTAATAATATTGATTCTTCCTGTTCATGAGTGTGGGAAGTTTTTTTGTTTGTTTGTTTGTTTGTTTGTTTGTTTTTTTGAGACGGAGTCTCGCTCTGTTGCCCAGGCTGGAGTGCAGTGGCCGGATCTCAGCTCACTGCAAGCTCCGCCTCCCGGGTTTATGCCATTCTCCTGCCTCAGCCTCCCAAGTAGCTGGGACTATAGGCACCCGCCACCTTGCCCGGCTAGTTTTTTTTGTATTTTTTAGTAGAGACGGGGTTTCACCGTGTTAGCCAGGATGGTCTCTATCTCCTGACCTCGTAATCCGCCCGTCTCGGCCTCCCAAAGTGCTGGGATTACAGGCTTGAGCCACCGCGCCCCGCCGAGCGTGGGAATTTTTATCATTTGTTTATGTCTTCTCTGATTTCTTTGAGCAGTGTTTTGTAATACTAATTGTAAAGATCTTTCATCTCCCTCGTTAACTGTTTTCCTATATTCCCAGGTATTCTGTTCTTTTTCTGGCCATTGTGAATGAGATTGCCTTTCTGATTTGTCTCTTGGTTTGACTGTTGTTGGTTTATGAAAATGCTAGTGATTTTTGCACATGGATTTTGTATTCTACAACTTTGCTGAAGCAAAAGTTGACAAGTAGGATCCAATTAAACTTAAGAGTTTCTCCATGGCAAAAGAAACTATCAGCAGAGTAAACAGACAAACTACAGAATGGGAGAAAATATTTGCAAACTATGCATCTGACAAAGGTCTAATATCCAGCATCTATTAGGAACTTAAACAGATTGACAAGAGAAAAATAACCCCATTAAAAAGTGGGCAAAGTACATGAACAGACACTTCTCAGAAGAAGACATACGTGTGGCCAACAAAATATGAAAAAAACTCAATATTATTGATCATTAGAGAAATGCAAATCAGAACCACAATGAGATATCATCTCACATCAGTCAGAATGGCTATTATTAAAAAGTCAAAAAATAACAGATGCTGACGAGGTTACAGAGAAAACGGAACACTTATAAATGTAAATTAGTTTAACCATTGTGGAAAGCAGTATGGCAATTCCTCAAAGAGCTAAAAGCAGAACTACCACTCAACTCAGTAATCTCTTTAGTGGGTACATACCTAGAGAAATACAAACCATTCTACCATTAAGACTCATCCATGCAAATGTTCATTGCAGCACTATTCACAATAGCAAAGACATGGAATCAACCTAATTGCCCATCAATGACAGATTGGATAAAGAAAATGTGGTACATGTAAACCATGGAATACTATGCACCCATACAAAAGAACAAGATCATGTCTTTTGAGGGAACATGGGTGGAACTGGAGGCTATTATCCCTAGCAAACTAATACAGAAACAGAAAACCAAATACCACAGTTCTCACTTATAAGTGTGAGCTAAATGATGAGAACTTATTAATGCAAAGAAGGAAGCAATAGACACTTGGGCCTGCTTGAGGGTGGAGGTTGGGAGGAGGGAGAGAAACAAAACAGATAAGTATTGGCTATTGGGCTTAATATCTGAGTGATGAAATAATCTGTACAACAAACCCCTGTGACATGAGTTACCCCTATGTAACAAACCTTTGTATGTACCCCAGAACCTAAAATAAAAGTTAAAAAAGTATAAAAACAAAACCCAGAGCTAACATCATACTAAATGGTAAAAGACAATGTTTTCACCCTATGTTCAGCAACAAGACAAGGACATCTGTTCTTACCATTTCTTGTCAGCATTCCACAAGAGGTTCTAAGCAGGGCAATTCAGCAAGACAAATAAATAAAATATATCCAGATTTGAAATGAAGATGTAGCATAGCTTGTATACATCATATACAATGAAGATATGATCTTATAAATGAATCCTAATGAATTTATCAAACAGCAATTAGAACTAATTAACAAGTTCAGCAAGGTTGTAGGGTACAGGATTAATACACAGAAATCAACTGGATTTCTAAACAGTAGCAATGAACAATCCAAAAGTGAAATTAAGAAAATAATTCAATTTATAATGGTATCATAGGAAAAAAAAATCTAAGGAATATGTTTAACAAGATAAGTATAAAACTATAAAATACTGCTGATAGATATTAAAGGAAACCTAAATAAATGGAAAGACAGTCCATGTGCATGTATTAGAAGACTTAACATTGTTAAAAGCTCAATATTCACCAAACTGATCTACAGATTCAATGTAGTTTCTGCTAAATTTCTACTTGGCTTTTTTATCAGAAATTGACAAGCTGATCCTAAAATGTATATGGAAATTTAAGGTATCCAGAATAGCTTAAAAAAACAAAACCTTGGATTTATTTGGAGGGCACATACTTAATGTCAAAACTTACTACAAAGCTATAATAATAAACAGATGTAGTCCAAAATAAGGTTAGACATATAGACAGATATAGTGCTAAAATAAGGTTAGACCAAGGGAATACACTGAGAGTCCAGAAATAAGACATCACATTTATAATCCATTGATTTTCAACAGAGATACCAAGACAACTCAACGAGGAAAAATATTTTCTTCAACAAATGATGCTAGAGAAATGTATACCCACATGCAAAAAAAAAAAAAGTTGAACCTCTTCCTAACACCATATATAAAAATTCACTCCAAATTTTCAAAGACCTAAATGTAAGAGCTAAAACTATAAAACTCTTAGAAGACAATTTACAAGTAAATTTTCATAAGTCTGCATTACTACAGACAGTGGGTTGGCTTCCTGGGCTGTTTGATGCAGGTTGTGAGTCAGAGTCCTATTTTTATACATAGTCTGGCATTGTCATTTGTATTTCAGACTCTCCGAATCAAACACTAGCTATGGAATTTCCAGGAATTTACTCAGTCTTAGCTCCATTACCTTCATGTGTAAAATTTAGTTAGTAGAAGCCTCTACTACATAGGATAATAATTCATAGCCCATAATAATATTTTCTGAACTGACCTGGAATAAATAAAACCAGTAGTGCTAATGTATCAACTATGTATGAGAAAGATAATATACTTCTATGCCAAAGACATACAGAAAGAGAAGATAAAGGTGCTTACTTCACACAGAACCTGGTACAAAAGAGGCAGATAATTGTTAGGTGTTTATCTGTTTCCTTGGTTTTTCTTTCTTGGATTCTTCTTGTCACTCCATTTTGATAGTGTGATGCTAAGTGATAGCATACCATTATTCATGGTAAGAAGCATTATAATTCCTTATGACTGCAAGGAGACACTTTTTCCCTAATGGTACACATAGATTTACTAAAAAAAAAAAAAAAAAAAAAAAAAAAAAAAAAAAAAAAACCTAGATAATATTCCTGCTAGCTCCCTGAGTGCAAGCAACAGAATCAGTTTCCTCATTCTTCACCCAATCACATCCTTTAGGCTACCATCCATTTTGTAGAAGACTATTGGAAATAAGGGCCAGGCACTGTGATTCACACCCGTAATCCCAGCTCTTTGAGAGACCAAGGCAGGAGGATAACTTGAGCTCAGGATTTGGGAAGTTGCAGTGAGCTAGGATCAAGCCACTGCATCCCAGCCTAAATGACAGGAGACCCTGTCTCAAAAAAAAAAAAAAAAAAAAAAAAAGAAGGAAGAAAAAAAATAAAGCTGTTTTTATAGTGTTACATATGCAGTTAAATATTTTAGCATTGAGGAAAAAGTCGTTTTTCTGTTCTGTCTACTAAAGAAAGCACAAAAACAATTGGATTGGAAGGATGCTTTCTCCATTACAAATCCCATTTGGTACAACTTAGCCATCAACCCTCTTTTTAAGGACAATGTTGTTTACGAAGCATGAGCTGAGGTGTTGTGAATGATTTCTTGGTTTCTCTCCTCCAAATTAGCACATGAACCCCACACCCATAAGATGGCAACAGTTAAAATATGAACAAACACAACAATAGTAAGGCCTGGAAAGAAGTTTTTATGCCACCCCAGGAGAGCATGTGGTGTACATTCCAAGTCTGTGACATCCTGCCCAGCCCACTCTTACCCCCAAGATATGGCTCCATTTTGCACAGAAACCACTTTACTTTTGTATCCCATATGTATCCCTATAATCTGGCCAGGAGCTATAAATCTACCAGTTATATAAAAGTAATTCTGGGACATTCAGGGAAATAGGAGTTGTACCCCTAGCCTGTGTATCAGGGTGGCTTCCTAATACAAGAGAAAAAAAATCAATGAACTAAGGCCCAAAGATTGTAATAAGTTACATGTGGTTAGCATTCCAGTAAAAGTCATAGAAGTACAATAAAAAAAAAGAATTCTATAAAAGTTTATTATTTTTAATACTTTCTATTAGTAGTATGAATTTTCAGGAGACTGGCTAGCCTTTACAGAATACACTTGTGGCATACAAAACCTTTTTATTTTTTATTCATTTATTTATTCATTTAGTAACCATTTGTAAATGTTAATAGGTAAAATATGCAGCATTTAAAATGGCCTCTGAAGTTTTACAGTGGACTGATTACCAATGCACAAAATATGGAACATTGCAGTCTTTTCTAGGGCTGTCATTTCTAATCCACTTTTAATTAAGGGCTTTTGCAGACAAACAAGCTTGTTACATTTCATATTACTAGCGCAACTGGAAGTATATTTTTCTGGGAAAGTTCAGAGAAGATTTGAAAGGCCTAGAAATTGTTATAGTTATCTAAGCCAAAATATCTTTGAGCTGAAAATGTCTGTGTGTGTAGCAGAATATAGACTAAAATCATTAAAGTTGGAGGTGACTGGAGCTAACCTAGACTTGGACAAGCATTTCACATAAGAAAAACTGTGTTTTCCCAAAGTCATTTTATTTTCCCACTAGGTATATACTAACTTCATTTTTTTCTAACCTTGTTATAAATTCACCTATTCATAGAATTCCATGTGAGGAGATATACATTTTTAATTGCATCATGAGATAACCATCATGGTAATTCACTTTGTAAACACATATATACAATATCAACTATCACCTCAGCTTAATTGGTTGAGTATTAATAACTGGTGTAAACAAATGACTCATTAATAAGTTGCTAATGGTTGAATTCACTCATGGCCCAATTAAGACAAAGAGCAATGCATAATACACATTCTCAAGAATACAGTAATAATAACTAACATTTACTCAAGGCTTGCACTACATGCCAGGCGTTTCGAATGTGGTTTCTATACAGTGTATAATTTAATCCTCACAATAACTATATGATATTGGTGCAGTTCTTAATCCTTGTATTACATGAAGAAACTAAGGCACAGATGGGTTAAAGGACTTGCAATATCATACTAGTGTCAGAGTGTTTGAACCTAAGCATCCAATCGTAGCACCCTTTATTATTTACCATTCAATACTCTCATTCTATGGGAGTCATGAAAGCCACTCTTATTGTTTTATTTTGCATCACTTCTAATTAATAGGAAGACACTGTTGATGTGCAAAACCTGAATGTCTAAATTCCCGAGTTTAGCCAGGGGCTTGTTTACTGTGATCAGTACCAGGTACAATGTATAACCAAGTGTTAGTTCTTTAGCTCACCGTAGAGTACAACCACCTGATTGAATGTCTTTGAAACTAACTATAGTAGCTATAAGCATAGGTAACTCAGCCTCCTTATAAAATCAAAAGAATTAAAACAAAAATATATTTTATAAGGTAATTTTTTTTCCACTTAAACCAATCAAGGAAAAGGGTTTTTTCCCCACTAAAATAAAAAATGACTTCTAGCATGATGGTTGAGAGTCTGGAGTGTCTGAGCTCAAGCCTCGGCAATTCCACTGGGTAATGGGCAAGGTACATAAAAATCTCTGCAATTCGGTTTCCTCATCTGGAAATCAGGAGTTACACACTGGGAGTTAAAGTAGTTGTAAGAATTGAGTTAATAACATAGAGTTCTTCCTAGAATGTCTCATCTGATCCTGATTCCTGAAGCATGTTATATCACAGGTCTTGCAAAGTGCTTTGATTCCATTTTTCTTTTTCTTTTTTAGGTGTTCATCACAGGTATAGAAATAATGGCTGCTTTAATAGAGAGAAAAGCAATAATTACCAGAATATATCATTTGTTAAATAAAGAGTGCCATGAATTATTGAGAGTGAATTTCAACTGTAGCTTACAGAAACGGGGATTATGGAGTTTCCTGACAATCATTCAAGGTCAAGAAAAATGTTCTTAGAGATATAGAGGATGGAAAGGCTAAAAAATAGTTTCATAGGTGCTGGCAAGATGGCCAAATAGGAACAGCTCTGGTCTGCAGCTCCCAGTCAGATTGATGCAGAAGGTGGGTGATTTATGTGTTTCCAACTGAGGTACCTGGTTCATCTCGCTGGGACTTGTTGGACAGTGAGTGAAGCCCACGGAGGGTGAGCCAAAGCAGGGCAGGGCATTGCCTCACCAGGGAAGTGGAAGGGGTCAGGGAATTTTCTCCCCTACCCAAGGGAAGCCGTGAGGGACTGTGTACACTCCAGCCCAGATACTGCACTTGTCCCATGGTCTTCACAACCTGAAACCAGGAGATTCCCTCTGGTACATACCCCACGCGGGCCCTGGGTCTCAAACACAAAACTGGGCAGCTGTTTGGGCAGACACTGAACTAGCCACAGGAGTTTTTGTTTTTTGTGTTTCGGTTTTTTTTTTTTTTTTTTTTTTTTTTTTTTTTTCAATACCCCAGTGGCACTTGGAACACCAGTGAGACAGAACCATTCACTCTCCTGGAAAGGGGTGCTGAAGCCAGTGAGTCAAGTAGTCTGCCTTGGCAAGTCCCACCTCCATGGAGCCCAGCAAACTAAGATACACTGGCTTGAAATTCTCCTTGCCAGCAGTCTGAGATCAACCTGGGATGCTTGAGCTTGGTGGGGGTGGGGCCTCACCATTGCTGAGGTTTGAGTAGGTGGTTTTAGGCTCACAGTGTAAACAAAGCAATCAGGAAGTTTGAACTGGTCAGAGCCCACTGCAGCTCAGCCAAGCTGCTGTGACTAGACTACCAGATTTCTCCTCTCTAGGCAGAACATCTCTGAAAAAAAGGCAGCAGCCCCAGTCAGGGACTTGTAGATAAAACCCCCATATCCCTGGGACAGAGCACCTGGGGGAAGGGGCGGCTGTGGGCACAGCTTCAGCAGACTTAAATGTACCTGCCTGACAGCTCTGAAGAGAGCAGTAGACCTTCCAGCATAGCATTCAAGCTCTGCTATGGGTCCCTGATCCCCAAGTATCCTGAATGAGAGACACATCCCAGTAGGCGCCGACAGACACCTCATACAGGAGAGCTCTGGCTGGCATCTGTTGGGTGCCACTCTAGGACTAAGCTTCCAGAGGAAAGAAGAGACAGCAATCTTTGCTGTTCTGCATCCTCTGCTGGTGATACCCAGGCAAACAGGATCAGGAGTGGACCTCCAGCAAACTTTAGCAGACCTGCAGCAGAGAGGCCGGACTGTTAGAAGGAAAATTAACAAATGCAATGGAATAGCACATCCACTAAACGACACTGTCGAAAGGTGACAAACATCAAAGACCAAAGGTAGACAAATCCATGAAGATGAGGAAAAACCAGTGCAAAAATGCAGAAAATTCCAAAAACCAGAAGGCCTCCTCTCCTCCAAAGGATCACAGCTCCTCCCCAGCAAGGGAACAAAACTGGATGGAGAATGAGCTTGACGAATTGACAGCAATAAACTTCAAAAGATGGGTAATAACAAACTCCTCCAAGCTAAAGGAGCATGTTCCAACCCAACGGAAGGAAGCTAAGAACCTTGAAAAAAAGGGTAGACGAATTGCTAACTAAAATAACCAGTATAGAGAAGAACATAAATGACCTGATGGAGCAGAAAAACACAATACAAGAACTTTGTGAGGAATACACAAGTATCAATAGCCGAATTGATCAAGCAGAAGAAAGAATATCAGTAACTGAAGAACAACTTAATGAAATGAAACTCAAAGACAAGATTAGAGAAAAAAGAATAAAAAGGAACAAACAAAGCATCCAAGAAATATGGGGCTATGTGAAAAGACCAAACTTGCGTTTGATTGGTGTACATGAAAGTGATAGGGAGAGGGGAACCAAGTTGGAAAACACTCTTCAGGATACCATCCAGGAGAACTTCCCCCACCTAGCAAGACAGGCCAACATTCAAATTCAGGAAATACAGAGAACACCACAAAGACACTCCTCGAGAAGAGCAACCCCAAGACACATAATCATCAGATTCACCAAGGTTGAAATGAAGGAAAAAAAGTTAAAGGCAGCCAGAGAGAAAGGCTGGGTTACCCAGAAAAGGAAGCCCATCAGACTAAGAGTGGATCCCTGTGCAGAAACCCTACAAGCCAGAAGAGAGTAGGGGGCCAATATTCAACATTCTTAAAGAAAATAATTTTCGGGGGGCGGAGCAAGATGGCCGAATAGGAACAGCTCCAGTCTCCAACTCCCAGCGCGAGCGACACAGAAGACCGGTGATTTCTGCATTTTCAACTGAGGTACTGGGGTCATCTCACTAGGGAGTGCCGGACAATCGGTGCTGGTCAGCTGCTGCAGCCTGACCAGCGAGAGCTGAAGCAGGGCGAGGCATCACCTCACCTGGAAGCGCAAGGGGGAAGGGGATCCGTTTTCCTAGCCAGGGGAACTGAGACACACAACACCTGGAAAATCGGGTAACTCCCACCCCAATACTGCGCTGTAAGCATACAGGCACACCAGAATATATCCCACACCTGGCCGGGAGGGTCCCACGCCCACGAAGCCTCCCTCACTGCTAACACAGCAGTCTGCCGCGATCTATCCGCAAGGCAGCAGCGAGGCTGGGGGAGGGGCGCCCGCCATTGCCGAGGCTTAAGTAGGTAAACAAAGCCGCTGGGAAGCTCGAACTGGGTGGAGCTCACAGCAGCTCAAGGAAGCCTGCCTGTCTCTGTAGTCTCCACCTCTGGGGACAGCGCACAGCTGAAGACCAACAAGGGAAGTAGCAGGAGCCGGTGCAGACGCAAATGACTCTGTCTGACAGCTTTGGGGAGAGCCGTGGATCTCCCAACGCGGAGGTTGAGATCTGACAACGGACAGACTGCCTGCTCAGGTGTGTCCCTGACCCCTGAGTAGCCTAGCTGGGAGAAATCCCCCACTAGGGGCAGTCTGACACCCCACACCTCACAGGGTGGAGTACACCCCTGAGAGGAAACTTCCAAAGGAAGAATCAGACAGGTACACTCGCTGTTCAGCAATATTCTATCTTCGGCAACCTCTGCTGCTGATACCCAGGCAAACAGGGTCTGGAGTGGACCTCAAGCAATCTCCAACAGACCAACAGACAGTCCTTCTGACTGTCAGAAGGAAAACTATCAAACAGGAAGGACACCTATACCAAAACCGCATCAGTACGTCACCACCATCAAAGACCAGAGACAGATAAAACCACAAAGATGGGGAAGAAGCAGGGCAGAAAAGCTGGAAATTCAAAAAATAAGAGCGCATCTCCCCCTGCAAAGGAGCGCAGCCCATCGCCAGCAACGGATCAAAGCTGGTCAGAGAATGACTTGGACGAGAGGAGAGAAGAAGGCTTCGGTCTATCAAACTTATCAGAGCTAAAGGAGGAATTACGTACCCAGCGCAAAGAAACTAAAAATCTTGAAAAAAGAGTGGAAGAATTGACAGCTAGACTAATTAATGCAGAGAAGATCATAAACGAAATGACAGAGATGAAAACCATGACACAAGAAATACGTGACAAATGCACAAGATTCAGTAACCGACTCGATCAACTGGAAGAAAGAGTATCAGCGATTGAAGATCAAATGAATGAAATGAAGCGAGAAGAGAAACCAAAAGAAAAAAGAAGAAAAAGAAATGAGCAAAACCTGCAAGAAGTATGGGATTACGTAAAAAGACCAAATCTACGCCTGATTGGGGTGCCTGAAAGTGAGGGGGAAAATGGAACCAAGTTGGAAAACACTCTTCAGGAAATCATCCAGGAGAACTTCCCCAACCTAGTAGGGCAGGCCAACATTCAAATTCAGGAAATACAGAGAACGCCACAAAGATACTCCTCCAGAAGAGCAACTCCAAGACACATAATTGCCAGATTCACCAAAGTTGAAATGAAGGAAAAAATCTTAAGGGCAGCCAGAGAGAAAGGTCGGGTTACCCACAAAGGGAAGCCCATCAGACTAACAGCAGATCTCTCGGCAGAAACTCTACAAGCCAGAAGAGAGTGGGGGCCAATATTCAACATTCTTAAAGAAAAGAATTTTAAACCCAGAATTTCATATCCAGCCAAACTAAGTTTCATAAGTGAAGGAGAAATAAAATCCTTTACAGATAAGCAAATGCTTAGAGATTTTGTCACCACCAGGCCTGCCTTACAAGAGACCCTGAAGGAAGCCCTAAACATAGAAAGGAACAACCGGTACCAGCCATCGCAAAAACATGCCAAAATGTAAAGACCATCAAGGCTAGGAAGAAACTGCATCAACTAACGAGCAAAATAACCAGTTAATATCTAATGGCAGGATCAAGTTCACACATAACAATATTAACCTTAAATGTTAATGGACTAAATGCTCCAATTAAAAGACACAGACTGGCAAACTGGATAAAGAGTCAAGACCCATCAGTCTGCTGTATTCAGGAGACCCATCTCACATGCAGAGACATACATAGGCTCAAAATAAAGGGATGGAGGAAGATCTACCAAGCAAATGGAGAACAAAAAAAAGCAGGGGTTGCAATCGTTGTCTCTGATAAAACAGACTTTAAACCATCAAAGATCAAAAGAGACAAAGAAGGCCATTACATAATGGTAAAGGGATCAATTCAACAGGAAGAGCTAACTCTCCTAAATATATATGCACCCAATACAGGAGCACCCAGATTCATAAAGCAAGTCCTTAGGGACTTACAAAGAGACTTAGACTCCCATACAATAATAATGGGAGACTTCAACACTCCACTGTCAACATTAGACAGATCAACGAGACAGAAAGTTAACAAGGATATCCAGGAATTGAACTCATCTCTGCACCAAGCGGACCTAATAGACATCTATAGAACTCTCCACCCCAAATCAACAGAATATACATTCTTCTCAGCACCACATCGCACTTATTCCAAAATTGACCACATAATTGGAAGTAAAGCACTCCTCAGCAAATGTAAAAGAACAGAAATTATAACAAACTGTCTCTCAGACCACAGTGCAATCAAACTAGAACTCAGGACTAAGAAACTCAATCAAAACCGCTCAACTACATGGAAACTGAACAACCAGCTCCTGAATGACTACTGGGTACATAACGAAATGAAAGTGGAAATAAAGATGTTCTTTGAAACCAATGAGAACAAAGATACAACATACCAGAATCTCTGGGACACATTTAAAGCAGTGTGTAGAGGGAAATTTATAGCACTAAATGCCCACAAGAGAAAGCAGGAAAGATCTAAAATTGACACTCTAACATCACAATTAAAAGAACTAGAGAGGCAAGAGCAAACACATTCAAAAGCTAGCAGGAGGCAAGAAATAACTAAGATCAGAGCCGAACTGAAGGAGATAGAGACACAAAAAACCCTCCAAAAAAATCAATGAATCCAGGAGTTGGTTTTTTGAAAAGATCAACAAAATTGACAGACCGCTAGCAAGGCTAATAAAGAAGAAAAGAGAGAGGAATCAAATAGATGCAATAAAAAATGATAAAGGGGATATCACCACTGACCCCACAGAAATACAAACTACCATCAGAGAATACTATAAACGCCTCTACGCAAATCAACTAGAAAATCTAGAAGAAATGGATAATTTCCTGGACACTTACACTCTCCCAAGGCTAAACCAGGAAGAAGTTGAATCCCTGAATAGACCAATAGCAGGCTCTGAAATTGAGGCAACAATTAATAGCCTACCCACCAAAAAAAGTCCAGGACCAGATGGATTCACAGCTGAATTCTACCAGAGGTACAAGGAGGAGCTGGTACCATTCCTTCTGAAACTATTCCAATAAATAGAAAAAGAGGGAATCCTCCCTAACTCATTTGATGAGGCCAACATCATCCTGATACCAAAGCCTGGCAGAGACACAACAAAAAAAGAGAATTTTAGACCAATATCCCTGATGAACATTGATGCAAAAATTCTCAATAAAATACTGGCAAACCGGATTCAGCAGCACATCAAAAAGCTTATCCACCATGATCAAGTGGGCTTCATCCCTGGGATGCAAGGCTGGTTCAACATTCGCAAATCAATAAACGTAATCCAGCATATAAACAGAACCAAAGACAAGAACCACATGATTGTCTCAATAGATGCAGAAAAGGCTTTTGACAAAATTCAACAGCCCTTCATGCTAAAAACGCTCAATAAATTCGGTATTGATGGAACGTATCTCAAAATAATAAGAGCCATTTATGACAAACCCACAGCTAATATCATACTGAATGGGCAAAAACTGGAAAAATTCCCTTTGAAAACTGGCACAAGACAGGGATGCCCTCTCTCACCACTCCTATTCAACATAGTGTTGGAAGTTCTGGCTAGGGCAATCAGGCAAGAGAAAGAAATCAAGGGTATCCAGTTAGGAAAAGAAGAAGTCAAATTGTCCCTGTTTGCAGATGATATGATTGTATATTTAGAAAACCCCATCGTCTCAGCCCAAAATCTCCTTCAGCTGATAAGCAACTTCAGCAAAGTCTCAGGATACAAAATTAATGTGCAAAAATCACAAGCATTCTTATACACCAGTAACAGACAAGCAGAGAGCCAAATCAGGAATGAACTTCCATTCACAATTGCTTCAAAGAGAATCAAATACCTAGGAATCCAGCTTACAAGGGATGTAAAGGACCTCTTCAAGGAGAACTACAAACCACTGCTCAGTGAAATAAAAGAGGACACAAACAAATGGAAGAACATACCATGCTCATGGATAGGAAGAATCAATATCGTGAAAATGGCCATACTCCCCTAGGTTATTTATAGATTCAATGCCATCCCCATCAAGCTACCAATGAGTTTCTTCACAGAATTGGAAAAAACTGCTTTAAAGTTCATATGGAACCAAAAAAGAGCCCGCATTGCCAAGACAATCCTAAGTCAAAAGGACAAAGCTGGAGGCGTCACGCTACCTGACTTCAAACTATACTACAAGGCTACAGTAACCAAAACAGCATGGTACTGGTACCAAAACAGAGCTATAGACCAATGGAACAGAACAGAGTCCTCAGAAATAATACCGCACATCTACAGCCATCTGATCTTTGACAAACCTGAGAGAAACAAGAAATGGGGAAAGGATTCCCTATTTAATAAATGGTGCTGGGAAAATTGGCTAGCCATAAGTAGAAAGCTGAAACTGGATCCTTTCCTTACCCCTTATACGAAGATTAATTCAAGATGGATTAGAGACTTAAATGTTAGACCTAATACCATAAAAACCCTAGAAGAAAATCTAGGTAGTACCATTCAGGACATAGGCATGGGCAAGGACTTCATGTCTAAAACGCCAAAAGCAACGGCAGCAAAAGCAAAAATTGACAAATGGGATCTAATTAAACTAAAGAGCTTCTGCACAGCAAAAGAAACTACCATCAGAGTGAACAGGCAACCTACAGAATGGGAGAAAATTTTTGCAATCTACTCATCTGACAAAGGGCTAATATCCAGAATCTACAAAGAACTCAAACAAATATACGAGAAAAAAACAAACAACCCCATCAAAAAGTGGGGAAAGGATATGAACAGACATTTCTCAAAAGAAGATATTCATACAGCCAACAGACACATGAAAAAATGCTCATCGTCACTCGCCATCAGAGAAATGCAGATCAAAACCACAATGAGATACCATCTCACACCAGTTAGAATGGCAATCATTAAGAAGTCAGGAAACAACAGGTGTTGGAGAGGATGTGGAGAAATAGGAACACTTTTACACTGTTGGTGGGATTGTAAACTAGTTCAACCATTATGGAAAACAGTATGGCAATTCCTCAAGGATCTAGAACTAGATGTACCATATGACCCAGCCATCCCACTACTGGGTATATACCCAAAGGATTATAAATTATTCTACTACAAAGACACATGTACACGTATGTTTATTGCGGCACTATTCACAATAGCAAAGACTTGGAATCAACCCAAATGTCCATCTGTGACAGACTGGATTAAGAAAATGTGGCACATATACACCATGGAATACTATGCAGCCATAAAAAAGGATGAGTTTGCGTCCTTTGTAGGGACATGGATGCAGCTGGAAACCATCATTCTTAGCAAACTATCACAAGAAGAGAAAACCAAACACCGCATGTTCTCACTCATAGGTGGGAACTGAACAATGAGATCACTTGGACTCGGGAAGGGGAACATCACGCACTGGGGCCTATCATGGGGAGGGGGGAGGGGGGAGGAGGGAGGGATTGCATTGGGGAGTTATACATGATATAAATGATGAATTGATGGGTGCTGACGGGTTGATGGGTGCAGCACACCAACATGGCATAAGTATACATATGTAACAAACCTGCACGTTATGCACATGTACCCTAGAACTTAAAGTATAATAAAAAAAAATAAAAAAAGAAAAAAAGAAAAAAAGAAAAAAAAAAAGAAAATAATTTTCAACCCAGAATTTCATATCTAGCTAAACTAAGCTTCATAAGGGAAGGAGAAATAAAATCCTTTACAGACAGGCAAATGCTGAGAGATTTTGTAATCACCAGGCCTGCCTTACAAGAGCTCCTGAAAGAAGCACTAAACATGGAAAGGAACAACTGGTACAAGCCACTACAAAAACATATCAAATTGTAAAGACCATCGAGACTATGAAGAAACTGTATCAACTAACAGGCAAAACAACCAGCTAACATCATAACGACAGGATCATATTCACACATAACAATATTCACCTTAAATGTAAACAGGCTAACTGCCGCAATTAAAAGACACAGTCTGGCAAACTGGATAAAGATTCAACACCTATCAGTGTCCTGTATTCAGGAGACCCATCTCATGGGCAAAGACACACATAGGCTCAAAATAAAGGGATGGAGGAAGATTTGCCAAGCAAATGGAAAGAATAAAAAAACAAAAAAAAAAGCAGAATTTGCAATCTTAATCTCTGATAAAACAGACTTTAAACCAACAAGATCAAAACAGACAAGGGCATTACATAATGGTAAAGGGAACAATGCAGCAAGAAGAGCTAACTATCCTAAGTATATATGCACCCAATACAGGAGCACCAAGGTTCATGAAGCAAGTCCTTAGAGACCTACAAAGAGACTTAGACTCCTACAAAAAAATAATGGGAGATTTTAACACCCCACTGTCAATATTAGACAGATCAACGAGACAGAAGGTTAACGAGGATATCCAGGACCTGAACTCAGCTCTGCAACAAACAGACCTAATAGAACATCTACAGAACTCTCCGCCCCAAATCAACAGAATATACATTCTTCTCAGCAACACACCACACTTATTCTAAAATCTATCACATAATTGGAAGTAGAGCACTCTTCAGCAAATGTGAAAGAACAGAAATCACAACAAATTGTCTCTCAGACCACAGTGCAATCAAGTTAGAACTCCCGATTAAGAAGCTCACTCAAAACCACACAACCACATGGAAACTGAACAACTTGCTCTGGAATGGCTAGAGGGTAAATAAAAAAAATGAAGACAGAAATACAGATGTTTTTTGAAACCAAGGAGAATGAAGACACAACATACCAGATACATTAACAGCAATGTGTAGAGAGAAATTTATTTATTTTTTTATTATACTTTATGTTCTAGGGTACATGTGCAAAATGTGCAGGTTTGTTACATATGTATACATGTGCCATGTTGGTGTGCTGCACCCATTAACTCATCATTTACAGTAGGTGTATCTCCTAATGCTATCCCTCCCCTCTCCCCACACCCCACAACAGGTCCCAGTGTGTGATGTTCCCCTTCCTGTGTCCAAGTGATCTCATTGTTCAATTCTCACCTATGAGTGAGAACATGTGGTGGTTGGTTTTCTGTTCTTGCGATAGTTTGCTGAGAATGATGGTTTCCAGCTGCATACATGTCCCTATAAAGAACACGAACTCATCCTTTTTTATGGCTGCATAGCATTCCATGGTGTATATGTGTCACATTTTGTTAATCCAGTCTGTCATTCATGGACATTAGGGTTAGTTCGAAGTCTTTGCTATTGTGAATAGTGCCACAATAAACATACGTGTGCATGTGTCTTTATAGCAGCATGATTTATAATCCTTTGGGTATATACCCAGTAATGGGATGGCTGGGTCAAATGGTATTTCTAGTTCTAGATCCTTGAGGAATTGCCACACTGTCTTCCTCAATGGTTGAACTAGTTTACAGTTCCACCAACAGTGTAAAAGTGTTCCTATTTCTCCACATCCTCTCCAGCACATGCTGTTTCCTGACATTTTAATGATTGCCATTCTAACTGGTATGAGATGGTATCTCATTGTGGTTTTGATTTGCATTTCTATGATGGTGAGTGATGATGAGCATTTATTCATGTGTCTGTTGGCTGCATAAATGTCTTCTTTTGAGAAGTGTCTGTACATATCCTTTGTCCACCTTTTGATGGGTTTGTTTGTTTTATTCTTGCAAATTTGTTTGAGTTCTTTGTAGGTTCTGGATATTAGCCTTTTGTCAGATGAGTAGATTGCAAAAATTTTCTCCAATTCTGTTTGTTGCCTGTTCACTCTGATGGTAGTTTCTTTTGCTGTGCAGAAGCTCTTTAGTTTAATTAGATCCTATTTGTCAATTTTGGCTTTTGTTGCCATTGCTTTTAGAGTTTTAGACATGAAGTCCTTGCCCATGCCTATGTACTGAATGGTATTGCTTAGGTTTTCTTCTAGAGTTTTTATGGGTTTAGGTCTAACATTTAAGTCTCTAATCCATCTTGAACTAATTTTTGTATATGGAGTAAGAAAGAGATCCAGTTTCAGCTTTCTACTTATGCTAGCCAGTTTTCCCAGCACCATTTATTAAAGAGGGAATCCTTTTGACATTTCTTGTTTTTGTCAGGTTTGTCAAAGATCAGATGGTTGTATATGTGTGGTATTCTTTCTGAGGGCTCTGTTCTGTTCCATTGGTCTATATCTCTGTTTTGGTGTGAGTACCATGCTGTTTTGGTTACTGTAGCCTTGTAGTATAGTTTGAAGTCAGGTAGTGTGATGCCTCCAGCTTTGTTCTTTTGGCTTAGGATTGTCTTGGCAATGCGGGCTCTTTTTTGGTTCCATATGAACTTTAAAGCAGTTTTTTCCAATTCTGTGAAGAAACTCATTGGTAGCTTGATGGGGATGGCATTGAATCTATAAATCACCTTGGGCAGTATGGCCATTTTCACGATATTGATTCTTCCTATCCATGAGCATGGAATGTTCTTCCATTTGTTTGTGTCTTCTTTTATTTCATTGAGCAGTGGTTTGTAGTTCTCCTTGAAGAAGTCCTTTGCATCCCTTGTAAGTTGGATTCCTGGGTATTTTATTCTCTTTGAAGCAATTGTGAATGGGAGTTCATTCATTATTTGGCTCTCTGTTTGTCTGTTATTGGTGTATAAGAATGCTTGTGATTTTTGTACATTGATTTTGTATCCTGAGACTTTGCTGAAGTTGCTTATCAGCTTAAGGAGATTTTTGGCTGAGATGATGGGGCTTTATAAATAGACAGTCAGGCCATCAGCAAACAGGGACAATTAGACTTCTTCTTTTCCTAATTGAATGTCCTTTATTTCTTCCTCCTGCCCTATTGCCCTGGCCAGAACTTCCAGCACTATGTTGAATAGGAGTGGTGAGAGAGGGCATCCCTGTCTTGTGCTAGATTTTAAGGGGAATGCTTCCAATTTTTGCCCATTCAGTATGATATTGGCTGTGGATTTGTCATAAATAGCTCTATTATTTTGAGATATGTTCCATCAATACCGAATTTATTGAGAGTTTTTAGCATGAAGGGCTGCTGAATTTTGTCAAAGGCCTTTTCTGCATCTATTGAGATAGTCATGTGGTTTTTGTCTTTGGTTCTGTTTAAATCCTGGATTACATTTATTGATTTGGGCATGTTGAATCAGTCTTGCATACCAGGGGTGAAGCCCACTTGATCATGGTGGATAAACTTTTTGATGTGCTGCTGGATTTGGTTTGCCAGTATTTTATTGAGGATTTTTGCATCGATGTTCATCAGGGATATTGATCTAAAAGTCTCTTTTTTTTTGTTGTGTCTCTCCCAGGCTTGGTATCAGGATGATGTTGGCTTCATAAAATGAGTTAGGGTGGATTCCCTCTTTTTCTATTGATTGGAATAGTTTCAGAAGGAATGGTACCAGCTCCTCCTTGTACCTCTGGTAGAATTCAGCTGTGAATCTATCTGGTCCTGGACTTTTTTTGGTTGGTAGGCTATTAATTTTTGCCTAAATTTCAGAGCCTGCTATTGGTCTCTTCAGGGATTCAACTTCTTCCTGGTTTATTCATGGGAGAGTATATGTGTCCAGGAATTTATCCATTTCTTCTCGGTTTTCCAGTTTATTTGTGTAGAGGTGTTTACAGTATTCTCTGATGGTAGTTTGTATTTCTGTGGGGTCGGTGGTGATATCCCCTTTATCATTTTTTATTGCGTCTATTTGATTCTTCTCTCTTTTCTTCTTTATTAGCCTTGCTAGTGGTCTATCAATTTTGCTGATCTTTTCAAAAAACAAGCTCCTGGATTCATTGATTTTTTGAAGGAATTTTTGTGTCTCTATCTCCTTCAGTTCTGCTCTGATCTTAGTTATTTCTTGCCTTCTGCTAGCTTTTAAATGTGTTTGTTCCTGCTTCTCTAGTTCTTTTAATTGTGATGTTAGGGTGCCAATTTTAGATCTTTTCTGCTTTCTCTTGTGGGCATTTAGTGCTATAAATTTCCCTCTACACGCTGCTTTAAATGTGTCCCAGAGATTCTGGTATGTTGTGTCTTTGTTCTCATTGATTTCAAAGAGCATCTTTATTTCTGCCTTCATTTCATTATGTACCCAGTAGTCATGCAGGAGCAGGTAATTCAGTTTCCATGTAGTTGAGTGGTTTTGATTGAGTTTCTTAGTCCTGAGTTCTAGGTTGTTTGCACTGTGGTCTGGGAGACAGTTTGTTATAATTTCTGTTCTTTTACATTTGCTGAGGAGTGCTTTACTTCCAACTATGTGGTCAATTTTGGAATAAGTGTGATGTGGTGCTGAGAAGAGTGTATATTCTGTTGATTTGGGGTGGAGAGTTCTGTAGATGTCTATTAGGTCCGCTTGGTGCAGAGTTGAGTTTAATTCCTGGATATCCTTGTTAACCTTCTGTCTCGTTGATCAGTCTAATGTTGAAAGTGGGATGTTAAAGTCTCCCATTACTATTGTGTGGGAGTCTAAGTCTCTTTGTAAGTCTCTAAGAACTTGCTTTATGAATCTGGGTCCTCCTGTTTTGGGTGCATATATATTTAGGATAGTTAGCTCTTCTTGTTGAATTGATCCCTTTACCATTACCTGATGGCCTTCTTTGTCTCTTTTGATTTTTGTTGGTTTAAAGTCTGTTTTATCAACCCCTACTTTTTTTTGTTTTCCATTTGCTTGGTAGATCTTCCTCCATCCCTTTATTTTGAGCCTATGTGTGTCTCTGCATGTGAGATGGGTCTCCTGAATACAGCACACTGATAGGTCTTGACTCTTTATTCAATTTGCCAGTATGTGTCTTTTAATTGGACCATTTAGCCCATTTACATTTAAGGTTAACATTGTTATGTGTGAACTTGATCCTGTCATTATGATGTTAGCTGGTTATTTTGCTCTTTAGTTGATGCAATTTCCTCCTAGCATCGATGGTCTTTACATTTTGGCATGTTTTTGTGATGGCTGGTACCAGCTGTTCCTTTCCATGTTTAGTGCTTCCTTCAGGAGCTCCTGTAGGGCAGGCCTGGTGGTGACAAAATCTCTCAGCATTTGCTTGTCTGTAAATAATTTTATTTCTCCTTTACTTATGAAACTTAGTTTGACTGGATATGAAATTCTGGGTTGAAAATTCTTTTCTTAAGAATGTTGAATATTGGCCCATCACTCTCTTCTGGCTTGTAGAGTTTCTGCTGAGAGATCTGCTGTTAGTCTGATGGGCTTCCCTTTGTCGGTAACCAGACTGTTCTCTCTGACTGCCCTTAACATTTTTTCCTTCATTTCAACTTTGGTGAATCTGACAATTATGTGCTTAGAGTTGCTCCTCTTGAGGAGTATCTTTGTGGTGTTCTCTGTATTGCCTGAATTTGAATGTTGGCCTGCCTTGTTAGGCTGGGGAAGTTCTCCTGGATAATATCCTGCAGAGTGTTTTCCAACTTGGTTCCATTCTCCCCATCACTTTCAGGTACACCAATCAGACGTAGATTTGGTCTTTTCACATAATGCCATATTTCTTGGAGGCTTTGTTCATTTCTTTTTACTCTTTTTTCTCTAAACTTCTCTTCTCGCTTCATTTCATTCATTTGATCTTCAATCTCTGATACTCTTTCTTCCAGTTGAATGAATCAGTTACAGAAGCTTGTGCATTTGTCACGTAGTTCTTGTGTCATGGTTTTCATCTCTATTAGGTCATTTATGGACTTCTCTGCATTGGTTATTCTAGTTATCCATTCATCAAATCTTTTTTCAAGGATTTTAGTTTCTTTTCACTGGCTTTGACGTTCCTCCTTTAGCTCTGAGAAGTCTGATTGAGTGAACCCTTCTTCTCTCAACTCGTCAAAGTCATTCTCCATCCAGCTTTGTTCCATTGCTGGCAAGGAGCTACGTTCCTTTGGAGAGGGAGAGGTGCACTGATTTTTTGAATTTTGAACTTTTCTGCACTGCTTTTTCCCCATCTTTGTGATTTTATCTACCTTTGGTCTTTGATGCTGGTGATGTATAGATAGAGTTTTGGTGTGGATGTCCTTTCTGTTTGTTAGTTTTCCTTCTAACAGTCAGGACCCTCAGCTACAGGTCTGTTGGAGTTTGCTTGAGATCCACTCCAGTTAGGTCAGTCACAGTTAGGCTCTCCCAGTTAGGCTACTCAGGGGTCAGGAACCCACTTGAGCAGGCAGCCTGTCCATTCTCAGATCTCAACCTCCATAGTGGGAGAATCACTGCTCTCTTCAAAGCTGTCAGACAGGGACATTTACATCTGCAGAGGTTTCTGCTGCTTTCTTTCTTTCTTTTTTTTTTTTTTTTTTTTGTTTTTTAGCTGTGTCATGCCCCAGAGGTGGAGTCTAAAGAGGCAAGCAGACCTCCTTGAGCTGCAGTGGGTTCCATCTAGTTCCAGCTTCCTGGCCACTTTGTTTACCTACTTAAGCCTCAGCAATGGCAGGCGCCCCTCCCCCAGCCTCACTGCTGCCTTGCAGTTAGATCTCAGACTGTTGTGCTAGCAATGAGGGGGGCTCCATGGGCATGAGACCCTCTGAGCCAGGTGCGGGATATAATCTCCTGGTGTGCCATTTGCTAAGACCCTTGGAAAAGCACAGTATAAGGGTGGGAGTGACTCAAATTTCCAGGTGTTGCGTGTCAGGTTTTCCCTTGACTAGGAAAATGAATTCCCTTCCCCTTTGTGCTTCCTGGGTGAGGCAATTCCTCACCCTCCTTCAGCTCTCACTCCTTGGGCTGTACCCACTGTCCTGCACTGACTTTCTGACATGACCCAGTGAGATGAACCTGGTACCTCAGTTGGAAATGCAGAAATCAACCATCTTCTGTGTCGCTCCTGTGGGAGCTGGAGGATGGAGCTGTTCCTATTCAGCCATCTTCAAGAGAAATTTATAGCACTACATGCCCACAAGTGAAAGCAGGAAAGATCTGAAATTGACACCCTAACATCACAATTACAAGAACCAGAGAAGCAACAGCAAACAAATTCAAAAGATAGCAGAAGACAAGAAATAAGTAAGATCAGAGCAGAACTGAAGGAGATAGAGACACAAAAATACCCTTCAAAAAATCAACTAATCCAGGAACTGGTTTTTTTAAAAGATCAAGAAAACGTATAGTACACTGTCCAGACTAATAAAGAAAAAAAGAGAGAAGAATCAAATAGATGCAACAAAAATGATAAAGGGGATATCATCACTGATCCCACAGAAATACAACCTATGATCGGAAAATACTATAAACACCTCTATGCAAATAAACTAAAAAATCTAGAAGAAATTGATAAATTCCTGGACACATACAACCTCCAAAGGCTAAACCAGGAAGAAGTTGAATCCCTGAATAGATAAATAACAAGTTCTGAAATTGAGGCAATAAATAAAAGTCTATCAACCAAAAAAAGTCCAGGACCAGACAGATTCACAGCCAAATTTTACCAGAGGTACAAAAAGGAGCTGGTACCATTTCTTCTGAAACTATTCCAAACAATAGAACAATAGGGAATCCTCCCTAACTCATTTTTTGAGACCAGCGTCATTCTGATACCAAAATCTGGCAGAGACACAACAAAAAAGGAAAATTTCAGGCCAACATCCCTGATGAACATTGATACAAAAATCCTCAATAAAATACTGGCAAACTGAATCCAGCAGCACATCAAGAAGCTTATGCACCATCATCAAGTTGGCTTCCTCCCAGGAATGCAAGACTGGACCAACATATGCAAATCAATAAATGTAATCCATTACATAAACAGAACCAATGACAAAAACTACATGACTGTCTCAACAGATGCAAAAAAGGCCTTTGACAAAATTCCACACCCCTTCATGCTAAAAACTCACAATAAACAAGGTATTGATGGAACATATCTCAAAATAGTAAGAGCTACATATGACAAACCCACAGCCAATGTCATACTAAATGGGCAAAAACTGGAAGCATTCCCTTTGAAAACTGGCACAAGACAAGGATGCCCTCTCTCACCACTCTGTTCAACATAGTATTGGAAGTTCTGGCCAGGGCAATCAGGAAATAAAAAGAAATAAAGGGTATTCAAATAGGAAGAGAGGAAGTCAGATCATCCCTATTTGCAGATGACATGATTGTATATTTAGAAAACCCTATCATCTCAGTCCAAATCTCCTTATGCTGATAAGCCACTTCAGCAAATCTCAGGATGCAAAATCAATGTGCAAAAATCACAGGCATTCCTATACACCAATAACAGAAAAACAGAGAACCAAATAAGGAGTGAACTCCCATTCACAATTGCTTCAAAGAGAATAAAATACCTAGGAATCCAACTTACAAGGGATGTGAAGGACCTCTTCAAGGAGAACTACAAACCACTGCTCAAGGAAATAAGATAGGACACAAATAAATGGAGAAAACATTCCATACTCATGAATAGGAAGAATCAATCTCATGAAAACGACCATACTGCCCAAAGTAATTTATCGATTCAATGTTATCCCCATCAAGCTACCACAACTTTCTTCACAGAATTAGAAGAAACTACTTTAAAGTTCATATGGAACCAAAAAAGAGCCCACATTGCCAAGACAATCCTAAGCAAAAAGAACAAAGCTGGAGGCATCATGCTACCTGACTTTAAACTATACTACAAGGCTACAGTAACCAAAACAGCATGGTACTGGTACCAAAACAGATATATAGACCAGTGGAACAAAAGAGGGGTCTCAAAAATAACACCACACATCTACAACCATCTAATCTTTGACAAACGTGACAAAAACAAACAATGAGGAAAGGATTTCCTATTTAACAAATGGTGTTGGGAAAACTGAAACTGGACCCCTTCCTTACACCTTATGCAAAAATCACCTCAAGATAGATTAAAGACTTAAACTTATGACCTAAAACCATAAAAATCCTAGAAGAAAACCTGGGCAATACCATTCAGGACATAGGCATGGGCAAAGACTTTATGTCTAAAACACCAAAAGCAATGGCAACCAAACCCAAGATTGACAAATGGGATCTAATTAAACTAAGGAGCTTCTGTACAGTAAAAGAAACTATCATCAGAGTGAACAGGCAACCTACAGAATAGGAGAAAAATTTTGCTCTCTATCCATCTGGTAAAGGGCTAATATCCAGAATCTACAAAGAACCTAAACAAATTTACAAGAAAAATACAACCCCATCAAAAAGTGGGAAAATGATATGAATGGACACGTTTCAAAAGAAGACATTTATGTGGCCAACAGACATATGAAAAAAAGCTCATCATCACTGGTCATTAGACAATTGCAAATCAAAACCACAATGAGATGCCATCTCATGTCAGTTTGAATGACAGTCATTAAAGAGTCAGGAAATAACCGATACTGGCGAGAATGTGGAGAAATAGGAATGCTTTTACACTGTTGGTGGGAGTGTAAATTTGTTCAATTATTCTGGAAGATAGCGTGGCAATTCCTCAAGGATCTAAAACTAGAAATACCATTTGACCCAGCAATCCCATTACTGGGTATAACCCCAAACAATTGTAAATCATTCTACTATAAAGACACATGCACACATATTTTATTGCAGCACTATTCACAATAGCAAAGACTTGGAACCAATCCAAATGCCCATCAGTGATAGACTAGATAAAGAAAATGTGGCACATATACACCATGGAATACTATGAAGCCATGAAAAATGATGAGTTCATGTCTTTTGAAGGGACGTGGATTAAGTTGGAAACCATCAATCTCAGCAAACTATTTCAAGAGCAGAAAACCAAACACCACATGTTTTAACTCATAAGTGGAAGTTGAACAAAGAGAACATTTGGACACAGGGAGGGAAACATCACACAACAGGGCCTGTTGGGGAGTGGGGGTCTAGGGGAGGGATAGCATTAGAAGAAATACGTAATGTAGGTGACGGGTTGATGGGTACAGCAAACCACCATAGCACATGTATACCTGTGTAACAAAACTCCACATTCTGCACATGTATCCCAGAACTTAAATAATGATAAAAATAAATTAAAAAAAAAATGTTTATAGAAATTGTTGTTGCTCATATTACCAGCATAGTGTACCAGCATCTTTCTTGGAGTGGAATCAACTCATGAATACTCTGACATATTATGTTCCCATCTGAACTGACTCATTTGGAGCAAAAAAGAAGTTAACATGCAAGTGTGTACTTGATCTGCTTTATTCACCATCAAAAATATTAATTATGGTATGTTATAATAGCATTAAATAGTAAGTTCCACAGCATGACTTACACACTTGCATGGAAGATTTCAATTTCAATAGGAAAATGGAAAGAAATCTCAGAAATGGCAGGGATATTTATCATAAAAACAATTTAAACAACAACAGCAACAAATTCACTGTACAAAGAAAGCCAGCATGACATTCCAGTTTCCTCTGTTCCCTGGGTTGCTAGTCTATTCAAGACAGATGGAGGCTAGTGGCCACACAAGTCTCCAGTGCGGTCTGTTGAGTACAAGGGCATTCATTTACCTCAGTTCCCCTGCCATAAAGAATTCAGCAATCATTTGTGGTAATGAGGCCAAGCATGCTGTTGGCTTCACCACAAACTCTTCTAATATCCCTTGCCCTTTCACTCTTGGCTCACCCAGTCCTTGTTCTTGGCCACATCAGAAGTTTTGGTCTGGCTGCTCACACTCAGTATATATTCCTTGAAGAAGGAGAGAAAAATCAATTAAAGATATGATCAGACCAAGATTATGATAGTCATGGTGTCCTAGATCAATAATATATATATACAACCAAAGGAATATTTGAACCTTGATGTAATTTTAAATTAAAACTTGTTTTTTAAAAATCATGGAAAAATAAGAATCCTAATGATTAAATGTGGAATTATCTTTAGCTCACTTGACTTTGCAATGTTTCCCTGGATAAGAACAATTCTTACCTCTCTTTTGCTCTGGAGACCTCACTCCACTGGGAAGGAAAACTGCCATTCCATGCTTAAAAATTAAACACTTGTTACTTATCTAGCCCAAAACAAACAATGCTCTCACAGGCTAAATAATTTTGCAACTCCTGAGCACATTTTCTTTTACCTAGGTTCCCCTTCCATCTAGCAAACTCCCTATATGTTATTTAAGACACGGCCAAAATGTTCTACTTTTTCCTTCTCATCCTGAGGCAGCTGATTCCTTTACCTTTGTACATGCCTCTGTTAACACTCACGTTAGATTGCCCTGTGGCTTCTAGTTTATATGTCTGTTTCCCTCATTATATAATTAGTGTCTCAAAGTCAGGGACCATGTCTTACTAATCCATGTAACCTTGTGTAACCCTGTTGCTTGGACATATATATAATTACTCACTAACTATGGTTGAATGAATGAATCAAGAAAACAGTTAATGGTTATGTCTCTATGTCAATGTTCTAAAGGGTTTCTTGGGGAAAGAGTGGGAAAGAGACATTGTACAACTTAGTATAGCATCTAGCAACTGAGTGAAATATAGACTGGATTTAGGTCAGGCACTGGAAAAATCAAGCTAAGTTCTAACAATTGCAAAAATTTTTCCAACCACCAAGAGAGTAAAAGAGACACTCAGATGGGCTATCTGTTCTTATTGCTCATCTATAAAGCATGCGTGAATGCAGAAGGGGAAAACGCTGAGTACCACAAGTTGAGTGGTATTGCAAATGAATGACGTGTATGTTCTGGAAACACTAACCCACTCCTGATAATATTACTTGACACACTAATGCAGTGCCCCACATGAATTTCTCCTTCTATGCTAAGTTTTCAATCAGAAAATAGGCATATGACAAGAAGAGGAAAATATGAACTAATAGAGTATTCTCTACCTCCCCATGTGGCTTGGATCATTCTCTGCACACAGGAGGAGCTCATGGAATGTTGATTCATCCTCTGGGTACTTTCCTGCCTTGTAGGCCTAAACTGCATAAAATGCTCATTGTCTCTTTTTACCCAATGCAAGATGTGTCTCTCCCTTGCTACTTGTCAACAAAAGGATCTCACTCATGGTAGGGTATTTCCAATATGGAGGAAACAGCCAAGGTTCTACACATGAATGGATGGGCTCAGATTTGAAGTCAAAAAAAAAAAAAAGAAAAAGAAAAAAAGAGCCTATAAGCAAAGAGGTTAAAACTTAATTCAGTTTCTCAGTCTTGGAGATGGGGCCCATTCAGAACCCTTTCCTACACAACAGAAGCACAAATCTTCCAGATTCCAGAACACGCCTCCCAAATTAACCTTCAGATTCATGCAAAATACAAGGGCCCGTTAGCACCAATGTTTTGAGGCCTGATGAGATCCTATTTTCATTAGAAATTCTAGCACAAGGGTCACTAGAGAAGTGTGGCATAATTTTGTAAAAAATTTAAAAATATATTTATTGTATTTCTAATATATATTCAACTTTAGAGAATGTGTATTTCCTAAGCTTAAGAAATATTCTCACAAAGTGTCTGCTTTCTAAGCCTAAAAAATATTTATAGCAATAAATTCGAGAGATCTATTGTACACATTGACTATGGTTAATAACAATGTGTTGTATTCTAGCCAGGCATGGTGACCCATGTCTGTAATCCCAGCCCTTTGGGAGACAAAGGCAAGTGGATTGCCTGAGGCCAGAAGTTTCAGGAGGCTGAGGTGGGAGAATCACTTGAACCTGGGTGGCAGAGATTGCAGTGAGCTGAGATCATGCCACTGAACTCCAGCCTGGGTGACAGAACAAGATTCTGTCTCAAAAAATATATATTAGTTTTACTTAATAATTTCTTTATATATTTTTGAGAATACTATATATATACACACATATAGTATTATAGCACAAATCTTTCAGATTTCAGAATACTCCCCCGAAACTAATCTTAAGATTCACACAGATTCAGAATACTATATGTAATACTCTCAAAAATTTCTGAGAGTAATTTTTAAGTTTTCTCACCACAAAAAGTGATAAGTATGTGAAATAATGCATATGTTTATTAGCTCAATTCAGCCTTTCTGCAAGTATATATTTCAATACAACATGTTGTGGATAATAAATATATATAATTTTTATTTTTCAATTTTTAAAAATAAAAAATATAGAATCAACACAATGTCTTTTTTTGTAAAAAAGCTTATGTCATTTCAGGATAAAATTCTGGAATGAGAATTACTTAAGTATGAAAGCTCTAAATGAGCAACCATTAAGGCTTAGGTATAAATACACAGGTAGAAAGGGTCATCATCATCATCATTGTTAGGAGTGTATGAAGAATTAATGAGTTATTCTTTGTGGAACAAAGAGGAGAATTAATCATATATTTGGAGTATATCTGCATATCGGGCTAGATAATCTGCAAAACTGAAAATATATTTCTCACATGCTTTCAGAAAGGTCTTCCAGGAAGAAGGAGTGATTTTTCTCATCAGTAAAACAGAAGAATGAGTCTGCATAAGTGTAGCCCAGGGTTCAGTCCTTGTTCACCTTCAGACTCTACAACCTATAGAATAAGTGCATATTCTTACTTCTCTCATAGGAAGCTACTGAATGAGGCTATGCCCTGCAAGGGGAGGTCCGAGGGATTCCTGCTTCACAACATACAAGTAGGTGAAAAAGTTCATCCTGTTCTATCAGAAGGACAATTGTGTTCTCAGGCAGCATCTTCTAATCCAGCTTTACTATGACGTTGGTATGTTGATCTCCATCTGCCTGCTGTGTCTACTATTCCATTGGCTCAGAAAAACCACATTGGAGACAGACATGATTACCACTCTCTAAACCCCAACAACCACCAATGTTTAAGAAAGAAGATGCGGGGACAAAATCATCTACAAAATAGTGTAATGAAAACCAAGAGAGTAGAGTTTCAAGGAGGGGCTGGTTAGCCATTAAGCACCATTGCAGCAAAGATGACAAATGTTCAGTTTCTGTGCAAGGGAAAGTGTAGAGTCAGATCAAATTCCCTTCTGCACAAGGGAATGTGTAGAGTTAGTTTTGGTAAAAGTGTCAGCTAACCCGCATCCGGCTACTAGATTCCAGACAAGAAAGAATGCAAAGGCAAGTGCTCTGAGTAAGATGACACAAGGAGTATAAGATAGGTCCTGATTATAATCATATTGGGGGTGGTCTACAGAACTGACCCCTGGCCACTTTTTATTTAGCCAGTCGAAGCAAGTGTGTTCCTGCAATTGCTCACTAACACATAAACAATAGTGGACTCAGATCCTTAGCTCTGCTTAGAATAGCAGGGAAAGTGAGGGCTGTTGCTAATGCCATAGTGCACACTGACCAGTGTCACAAGAGGAGATGAAAGTAGGAATGTGGCTCTCAAATCAAAATTGTATAGAGGAATCGTACAACTCTGAGTAACTCTTAATGTTGAGAAACAGGGCCCTTCTCTGGTTATAAAACTCATTCCTTATTATAGAAATGATTAGGACTGATGGGACCTTCCCATGAGTTCATAAATGGCTAATGTGAAGCTTTAGTGTGTATGTATTTATATAGGATACATTTGAAGTAGCCTCACTGATTACAAAATAACTAAAGCCAAGAAACAAAAGAAACTTTTTCCTTTTCAGCGTTCTGGGAAGAGATTACACATAAGTTTGCTACTAAGGGACAGTACTTTCAGAAGGTACAGTTGTGTGGCAGTCAATCTGGACAGTATGGAGAAAAAGCAGTTTTATTTCAAGTGTTTGGAAGCTTGTTTCTTAAACCTTTGTATGGGAATACAAAGAGGAGCAAATAGGAGAACAAAGCTGACAGAGGAGACTACATTTTCATCACTGAACGAAGGAAACACAATTTCAGGTATGGTTGAACCAGTGAGTGCTTAAGATTCCAATGTGAGCTAACCCTAGGGTCAAGTTTGATAAAGTCACTGTGGCATCAACTCCACGGCACCTGAGAAAGGGCAAGCAGCCACTAAGTGCTGGATGGATACACAGCCTTTGTGTAAGCTTAAGACCAATAGATCTAAATCCAATTGCACAATAAATCAAGGTTTGGGCTTTTGTTGGAGGGAAAATGACACAAATCTTTGCCACTAGATGAACTGAACCTAGAAGCTTCCTAGAAAAAAAATCTCTTAGTTCAGAAATAGAGCCAATGTTTTAAACTTTTGAAGACATCTGAACAAAAGTGGTATTTTATTACAATTTCGGTTCTACATTCCCAATAACAGTAGAAAATGAAACTAATTTTAATTAGGTACTTGAACCTATAATACTTATTGTTTGATAGACTGGGCAAAAACTAGGTAGAGCAGTATCTATGAACCTAAAGTATCTTAATAATATAAGTGATAATGTTGAATTAAAAATTATCAGATTCGATTTTTATATCCTATAAACATTATCCTTCTTTGCTGCCATAGCATATTTATAACTATCAGGTAGCTGGCCAAAAAAATTACCTAACTAAATTCAAAAGAGTAAAAATTACACAGACCTTACTGTGTGATCACATTATTAAAAAAATAAATAAACAGAACTAAAAATAAAGCCCAAAGTATATAGCAAAGGTTTAAGAAACAAGCTTCCAAACACCTGAAATAAAACTGGAAACAATACCACACAGTGATTCCAAAGAAAACAAACACTTATAAATCTCACAAAACAATAGGATCTATATGCTGAAAACCATAAAACTCTAATGAAAGAAAGATCTTCATAATGGATTAGATGCTTTAGTGCCTAATACGTTAACACATAAAAAAGATGTCAGTTCTCCTTTTACTGATCTATAGGTTCAATGCAATTTCTATGAAAATTTTACCATAATATTTCCATGAAAAGACAAAGAAACAAGAATAGGCCAAGAATTTTGAAAATGAAGCGTAAAGTGGGAGAAATCACACTGCCTGATTTCAAGGCCTACCATATACCTTGAAATACAAGGTATACAAAGAGGAGCAAATAGGAGAACAAAGCTGACACAGGAGATTACATTTTCATCACTGAACAAAGGAAACACAATTTCAGGTATGGTTGAACCACTGAGTGCTTAAGATTCCAATATGAGCTAACCCTAGGGTCAAGTTTGATGAAGTCACTGTGGCATCAACCCCATGGCACATTAATTAAAACAATTACCTAAGACAATTAAGAGGGGGAAAATGATAAGAGGTCATAAGAGTGTTAACCAGCATGGCTCAAGCAGAAGCCATAAAGGGCTTTCATGATTTGGCTTTGCCCTTAGTGCCCTCGCTATTAAAAAAATAAAATAAAATAAATTATTTTTTCTAGGGAGATGATAGTCCCAGAATGAGGGATGTAGAATGGAGACAAAGCCACACTGCAGAATGCAACAGAGCTTTCTCAGCTGACCTGCAAACCTGTGAATGAAAAAACAAATGTATAATGTTGAGCTACAGAGATTTGGGGGGTCTTTTGTTATATAGTATTGCAGTGGGAATCTGGCTAATTTACAGAGTAGCCAGGGACAAGACCATGTAAATTCTGGTCACAAATGTTGGATTTTATCCTAAATTAGGTCTGAAGCCATTAGAAGGTTTCAAGCAAAGGAATGGCATGATACAACTTCCATTATAAAAGCATGATTCTGCTACTGGGTGGAGAATAAAGCATGGGATGCCAAAGGTGGGAGCACAGAACCCATCTTAAATTTAAATGACTTAAACTGACTAATTTAAGTCAGTCAAAATATGTCAGTGAATTAGTACAAAGAGATAGTGGTGGAGATAGTCAGAAAAGGACAGATTCTGGGAACAGCTTGAAGCATGGAGGCAGCAGAATTTGGTAACAGATTGCAGGTAGATGGTCAAAGAAAAAGTCATCAGCTGAGATGGCCCAGACCACAGGAGGAGCAGGAGTGTGGCAAAATCAACAATTTAGTTTTGGACATATTATTTCTTCTAGAATAATGTCCAAAAACTATAAAATTTGGTTTTGAAATGAACATCAGCCAATCCCAATAAAAGAAATAATAAAACATTGTTTTAAGAATCACAGTTCTACCAAGCTGAATGAAACCCATGAAAGATCATTATCAACTTTGGTATTAGCTAATTTAAAGAAACTTAGAAGAGGTAAGAGGTATTTAAACCCCTGTAAATGTAAAAGTATTTATAGGGATTTATTTAATTTAGATGGCCCTAAATGAGTGCATGTTGTTATCATTACAATAAAAGAAATACATTTCCAGCAAAAATCACTTATTTATATAGTTCTGGTCAAAAGAGTTGTGAAGATATATTTGGATTTCTTCCCAGACAGAAAGAGGCAGGCACATCTGTATGCAATTGTGCTTATCAGGAAGGTTCCCACTTTCTCATTCTAGGATACAGAATTCTAGGACTGCCTTTCTTTAAATAAAACATGTAAAAGAAAATCGTGAATGTCAGAAAGGCAATATTGTGACTAACATTACAAAGCAGCTGATATGGTTTTGCTGTGTCCCCATCTAAATCTCATCTTGAACCATAGTTCCCATAACCCCCATGTCTTGTGGGAGGGACCTGGTGGAAGGTAATTGAATCACAGGGGCAGTTACCCTCATGTTGCTGTTCTGATGATAGTGAGTGAGTTCTCATGAGATCTGATGATTTTTTTTTTTTTTTTTTGAGACAGAGTCTCGCTTGGTCTCCCAGGCTGGAGTGCAGTGACCGGATCTCAGCTCACTGCAAGTTCCGCCTCCCGGGTTCACGCCATTCTCCTGCCTCAGCCTCCCGAGTAGCTGGGACTACAGGCGCCCGCCACCTCGCCTGGCTAGTTTTTTTTTGTTTTGTTTTGTTTTGTATTTTTTAGTAGAGACGGGGTTTCACCGTGTTAGCCAGGATGGTCTCCATCTCCTGACCTCGTGATCCGCCCATCTCGGCCTCCCAAAGTGCTGGGATTACAGGCTTGAGCCACCGCGCCCGGCCGAGATCTGATGATTTTATAAGGGGCTTTGCTTCCTTTTGCTTGGCACTTCTTTCTCTTGCTGCCATGTGAAGAAATATATATTTGCTTTCTCTTTCACCATGATTGTAAGTTCCTGAGGCCTCCCCAGTCATGTGAAACTGTGAGTCAATTAAACTTCTTTCCTTTATGAATTACCCAGTCTCAAGAAGCCTTTTTATAGCAGCATTAAAAACAGACTAATACAGTGAATTGGTACTAGGAGTGGGGTGCTGCTATAAGGATACCCAAAAATGTGGAAGCAACTTTGGAACTGGGTAATAGGCTGAGTTTGGAGCAGTTTGGAGGGCTCATAGAAGACAGGAAAATGTGGAAAACTTTGGAACTTCCTAGAGACTTGTCAAATGGCTTTGACCAAAATGCTGATAGAGATATGGAAAAGGAAGTCCAGGCTGAGGTAGACTCTCAGAGGGAGATGAGGAACTTCTTGGGAACTGGAATAAGGGGATTTATTGCTATGCTTTAGTAAAGAGACTGGCAACATTTGCCCCTGCCCTAGAGATCTGTGGAACTTTGAACAGATGGAATAAATTTCTAAGCCTCAAAACATTTAAGAGTAAGTAGAGCATAAAAGTTTAGAAAATGTGTAGCCTGACAGTGCAGTAGAAAACAAAAACCCATTTTCTGAGTAGACAGTCAAGCCTGCTGCATAAATTTGCATGAGTAATAATGAGACAAATGTTAATCACCAAAACAATGGGAAAAATGTCTCCAGTGCATGTCAGAGACCTTCACAGCAGGTGCTCCCATCACAGGCCTTGAAGCCAAAAAAGGGAAAATGATTTTGTGGGCTGGGCCCAGTGCTCCATTTCTCTATGCAGCCTCTGGACATGATGCCCTGCATCCCAGCTGCTCCAGCTCTAGCCATGGCTGAAAGGGGTCAACATACAGCTCAGGCAGCTGTCTTATAGGATACAAGCCCCAAGCCTTGGTGGCTTCCATGTGCTGGGCTTGTGGGTGCACAGAAGTCAAGAATTGAGGTTTGGGAACCACCACCTAGATTTCAGAGGATATATGGAAACACCTGGATATCCAGGCAGCAGTTTGCTGCAGGGGTGGAGCTCTCATGGAGAACTTCTGCTAAGGCAGTGGAGAAGGGAAATATGGGGTTGGAGCCCTCACACAGAGTCCCCACTGGGGCACTGCCTACTGGGGTTGTGAGAAGAGAGTCACCATCCTCCAGACCCCAGAATGGTAGATCCACTGACAGCTTGCACCATGCACCTGGAAAGCTGTAGGTACTCAATGTCAGCCTATAAAAGCAGCCAGGATGGCGGCTCCACTCTGCAAAGTCACAGGGCAGAGCTGCCCGAGGTCAAAGAAACCCACCTCTTGCATCAACATGATTTGGATATGAGACATGGAGTCAAAAGAGATCTCTTTTTAACGTGAAGGTTTAATAACTGCCCTATTGGATTTCAGACTTGCATGGGGCCTGTAGCCCCTTTGTTTTGGCCAATTTCTCCCTTTTGGAATAGGTGTATTTACTCAATGCCTGTAATCCCATTTATCTGGGAAGTAATTAACTTGCTTTTGATTTTAAGATTCATAGGCAGAAGGGATTTGCCTTGTCTCAGATGAGATTTTGGACTTGAACTTTTGGGTTAATGCTCAAATGAGTTAAAACATCAGATGACTATTAAGAAGGCACAATTATATTTTGAAATGTGAGGACATGAAATTTGGCACGGGTCAGGGGTGGAATGATATGATTTGGTTGTGTTCCCACTCAAATCTCATCTTGAATTTTAGTTCCCATAATACCCGTGTTTCATGGTAGGGACCCAGTGGGAGGTAATTGAATCATGGGGGCAGTTACCCCTGTACTGCTATTTCCATGATAGTGAGTGATAGTATAAAACCATCAGACCATGAGATCTGAGATCTGATGGTTTTATAGTGAGTGATAGTATAAAACCATCAGATCATGAGATCTGAGATCTGATGGTTTTATAGTGAGTGATAGTATAAAACCATCAGATCATGAGATCTGATCATGAGATCTGACAGTTTTATAAGGGGCTTTCCCCTCTCTTGCTCAGCACTTCTCCTTCTTTCTCCTCCCATCATGTGAAGAAAGATGTGTTTCCTTCCCCTTCTGCCATGATTGTAAGTTTCCAGAGACCTCCCCAGTCACGTGGAATCATGAGTCAATTGAGCCTCTTTCCAGGAGACTCCCAGGCAAGATGGTCAAATAGGAACTGCTGTGGTCTGCAGCTCCCAGTGAGACCAATGCAGAAAGCTGGTGATTTCTGCATTTCCAACTCAGATACCTGGTTCATCTCATTGGGACTGGTGAGACAGTGGATGCGGCCCAAGGAGGGCGAGCAGAAGCAGTGTAGGGTGTCACCTCACCCAGGAAGCACAAGGGGTCAGAATACTCCCTCCCATAGCTAAGGGAAGCTGTGAGGGATGGTGCTGTCTGGCCCAGATACTAGGCTTGTCCCATGGTCTTCACAACCTGCAGACCAGGAGATTCCTTTGGGTGCCTACACCACCAGGGGCCTAGGTTTCAAGCACAAAACTGGGCAGCTGTTGGGGCAGACACTGAGCCAGCTGCAGGAGTTTTATTTCATGCCCCAGTGGTACTTGGAATGTCAGCGAGAAAGAACCATTCACTCCCCTAAACAAGGGACTGAAGCCAGGGAGCCAAGTGGTCTTGCTCAGTGGATCCCACCCCCATGAAGACCAACAAGCTAAGATCTACTGGTTTGACATTCTCACTGCTAGCACAGCAGTGTGAAGTCAATCTAGGACACTTGAGTGTGGTGGGGGAGGGGCATCCATCATTACTGAGGCTTGAGTAGGTTGTTTTCCCCTCGAAGTGTAAATAAAGCTACCAGTAAGTTCAGACAGGGCGAAGACCACCACAGTGCAGCAAAGCTGCTGTAGCCAGACTGCCTCTCTAGATTCCTCCTCTATCGAGGGAGCCAGCCCCCAATATTTCAAAGTAGGTTCTTTCTATTTTCCCTAAGTGTGGTCCAGTCTGAGAAATAAAGAGAAAGAGTACAAAGAAAGGAATTTTACAGCTGGGCTACCAGGGGTGACACCACATATCGGTAGGTCCATCATGCCCCGTGAGCCGCAAAATCAGCAAGTTTTTATTAGGGATTTCAAAAGGGGAGGGGGTGTATGAAGAGGGAGTAGGTCACAAAGATCACATGCTTCTGAGGCCAATGAAAGATCACAAGGCAAAGGAAAAAGCAAGATCACAAGGCAAAGGGCAAAATTAGAATTACTGATGAGGGTCTATGTTTGGCTGTGCATGTATTGTCTTGATAAACATCTTAAACAACAGAAAACAGAGTTCGAGAGCAGAGAACTGGTCTGACCTCAAATTCACCAGGGTGGAATTTTTTCCCCACCCTAATAAGCCTGAGGGTACTGCAGGAGACCAGGGCATATTTCAGTCCTTATCTCAACTACATAAGACAGACACTCCCAGAGCAGCTGTTTATAGACCCCCTCCCCAAAGGAATGCAATTCTTTTCCTAGGGTCTTAATATTTAACATTCCTTGCTAAGAGAAGAATTTAGTGATATCTCTCCTACTTCCACATCTGTTTATAGGCTCTCTGCAAAAAGAAAAATATGGCTCTATTCTGCCCGATCCCACAGGCAGTCAGACCTTATGGTTGTCTCCCCTTGTTCCCTAAAATTGCTGTTATTCTGTTCTTTTTCAAGGCGCACTGATTTCATGTTGTTCAAAGACACGTTTTACAATCAATTTGTACAATAGTGGTCGTGAGGTGATGTATATCCTCAGCTTATTAAGATAACAGGATTAAGAGATTAAAGTAAGACAGGCACAAGAAATTAGAAGAGTATTTTTAGGGAAATGATAAATGTCCATATTAAAATGAAATCTTCACAATTTATGTTCAGAGATTGCAGTGAAGACAGGCATAAGAAACTGTAAAATATCAATCTGGGGAACTGATAAATGTCCATGAAATCGTCACAATTTACTTTTCTCTGCCACAGCTCCAGCCAGTCCCTCCATTCAAGGTCCCTGACTTCCCACAACTCCTCTCTGGTCAGGGCATCTCTGAAAGAAATGCAGTAAGCCTAGTTAGAGTCTTATGGATCAAACACCCACCTCCCTAGGAGAGAGCACCTTAGGAAAGGGACAGCTGTGGGTGCAGCTTCAGCAGACTTAAACGTTCCTGCCTGCCAGCTCTGAAGAAAGCAGCAGATCTCCCACCACAGTGCTTGAGTTCTGTTAAGGGACAGACTGCCTCCTCAAGTGAGTCCCTGACCCCATGTTTCCTGATGGGGAGACACCTCCCAGCAGGGGTTGATAAACACCTCATACAGGAGAGCTCCAGCTGGCATCTGGCAGGTGCCACTCTGGGATAAAGCTTCCTGAGGAAGGAACGGGCAGCAACTTTTGCTGTTCTGAAGCCTTCACTAGTGATACCCAGGCAAAAAGAGTCTGGAGTAGACTTCCAGCAAACTCCAGAAGACCTGCAGAAGAGGGGCCTGACTGTTAGAAGGAAAACTAAAACAGAAAGCAATAGCATCAACATCCACAAAAAGGATGACCATGCAAAAACATCATCCAAAGGTCACCAACATCAAAGAACAAAAGTAGATAAATCCATGAAGATGAGGAAAAAACCAGTGCAAAGATGCAGAAAATTCCAAAAACCAGAATGCCTCTTCTCTTCCAAAGAATCACAACTCCTTGCCAGTAAGAGAACAAAACTGGATGGAGAATGAGTTTGATGGATTGATAGAAATAGGCTTCAGAAGGTGGCTAATAATAAACTCCTCTGAACTAAAGGAGCATGTTCTAACCCAAGGCAAGGAAGCTAAGAACCTTGAAAAAAGGTTACAGGAACTGCTAACTAGAATAACAAGCTTAAAGAAGAACATAAATGACCTGATGGAGCTGAAAAACACAGCGTGAGATTTTCATGAAGCATACACAAGTATCAATAGATGAATTGATTAAGCAGAAGAACGGATATCAAAAATTGAAGATCAACTTAAGGAAATAAGCATGAAGACAAAATTGGAGAAAAAATAATGAACAGATCCTCCAAGAAATATGGGAGTATGTGAAAAGGCCAGACCTATGTTTAATTAGTGTACCTGAAAGTGACGTGGAGAATGGAACCAAGTTGGAAGACCCTCTTCAGGATACTATCCAGGAGAACTTCCCCCACCTAGCAAGACAGGCCAACATTCAAATTCGGGAAATACAGTGAACACCACAAAGATGTTCCTCAAGAAGAGCAGCCCCAAGACACATAATCATTAGATTCATCAAGGTTGAAATGAAGGAAAAAAATGTTAAGGGTAGCTAGAGAGAAAGGCTGGGTTACCCTCAAAGGGAAGCCCATCAGACTAAGAGCAGATCTCTCTGCAGACACCCTACAAGCCAGAAGAGAGTGGGGGCCAATAATCTACATTCTTAAAGAATTTTCAATCCAAAATTTCATATCCAGCCAAACTAAGCTTCATAAGTGAAGGAGAAATAAAATCCTTTACAGACAAGCAAATACTGAGAGCTTCCCTTACAAGAACTCCTGGAGGAAGCACTAAATATAGAAAGGAAAAACTACTACCAGCCACTGCAAAAACATACCAAAATGTAAAGACCATTGACACTATGAAGAAACTGCATCAACTAATGGGCAAAATAACCAGCTAGCATCATAATTCACACATAACAATATTAACCTTAAATGTAAATGGGCCAAATGCCCCAATTAAAAGACACAGACTAG